>NC_136619.1:4981083-5241809 GCF_933228915.1 Telmatherina bonti | reverse complement strand
GGGGGGGGGGGGGGGGGGGGGGGGGGGGGGGAAGGAAGGGGAGGGGCGGCAGTATGAGAGACAGACTAAGAGCCCACCGCCCCCACACCCCCAGGAAACGCCCCCACCCAGAGACACATTGCATTTTCTCCTCCTCTACACACCAATACATTCACACACCCTCACCATCAGCCTGGTATACACACACATCTACACACACACACACACACACACACACACACACACACACACACACCTACAGACATACACACATACACAGCCATTCTGACAAATACAAGCCCAAACATTTAGTCCTCCCTCCAAAACCCTACATCGTACTCACACCCCTGCCCACCAAAGAAACATCCCTTCCCATTCTACCTACCCTAGAACAAACCACCACAATTCCTCACCTCTCTCACTTAAGACCTACCCCCTTCCTAATCACAACCCTATCTCCCATGCATTTAACAACAGATTCCCCACACACAAGCCCTTACCCCCTCCCACACACATACCCCCCACTCTCTCATATGCACCCTCCAACCCCCCACAAACTGATGTACTATCACACTCCCCCAAACCTCCACCCCTACACCCCCACACATACATGCCCCAACACACTCCCCCTTACATACAACCATACCCCCCACACACACTCCACTACACTCCCCATAAACCCCCAAAATATAAACCACCCCACTCCCTCATACGCACCCCCCTACACCCCACACACTCATGTACTATCACACTCCCCTAAACCCCCACCCCTACACCCCCAAACATACATTCCCCAACACACTCCCCCATACACGCACCCCTACCCCCCATACATTCATGTATCACTACACTCCTCCATACACACCCCATACACACACAGGCACCCCCCATCCTCAACTATCTTGGTCTATCTATCTATCTTGAACATCCTGTGTCCTGTATAATGAGTTCTACGCAGAAATTGAATGAATTGTATTAGTTGCATGTTTCCCATTTAGAAGTTGGGAGAGAGTTGGAATCTTCTAGCTTCGATAGTAATCTGTATATTTTGGATAGTAGATTCAGGGCCTTGAGATTTAAGAATTCTGCAGCCCTGATAGGTAGCTGTAAGTTTAGTTGATCAGTGGTGTATTTCTTACCTATAATAGATTTAATTTGGTGGTATTCTAAGAATTTGGTGCTGCTGAATTCATATCGTCAAGAAATTGCATCAAATGGCAGAAAGTTTCCATTTTCTATTATATGTTCTAACTGCTTTACTCCTTTATTCTTCCACTGAGGGAAGTTTATCATCTTTCTGTTTTGCAGGAAGTCGGGATTGTTCCAGATGGGTGTGAGCTTACATGGTTACACTTACAAGTGCAGACTTTTTACTTTTACTTTCAGGAATTCCCACCAAGTCATTAGAGAGGAGCTGATGTTAATGCTTTTGAAACACTTATATGACTTGACAATTGAGCTGATGAATGGTAAATCAGAGATGACTAAATCCTCACACAATGCTTGCTCAACATCCAGCCATGGCTCATCCAAAGAACTTGGATTAAGCCACTTGGAGATGCATTGCAGCCTATTACATAAGAAATATTGATCAAAATTTGGCAGGTCCAACCCAGCTCTGTCTTTGGTCTGTTGTAAAGTTTTTAGACTAATGCGGGATGGCTTGTTTTTCCAGAGAAATTTGTATATGTGGGAGTCTAATGATTTAAACCAAGTGGAGGATGGTCTGATGGGAACCATTGAGAAAAGGTAATTAACTTTTGGTAAAACCATCATTTTAACAGTGGAAACCCTCCCCATAAGTGAAATGGGCAAGCAGTTCCACCTTGAGAGGTCATCCTCTACTGTTTTTAGTAGCTGATCGTAATTTATCTTTATTAATTCGGTTAGTCTGGGAGAGATTATTATACCTAAATAACTAATATTTCCTTACTGTATAGTGGTGTTAGATATGTTTTTAAAGTCACAGTTAATGGGCATTGCTGTAGTCTTTAACCAGTTAATAGAATAGTCTGATATTGAAGAGAATTTATTAATTAGTGTGATTGTTTGAGAAAGTGTTGTTTGTGAGTTGTGAAGGAAAAGTAAAATGTCATCTGCGTAAAGACTAATTTTATGTTCAATATTTTTAGCTTGAATTCCTTTGATTTCTGGGTTTTGTCTTATGGCAGCTGCCAGGGGTTCAATAAAAAATGGCAAAGAGTGATGGAGAAAGTGGGCAGCCCTGTCTGGTGCCTCTCTGTAAGCAGAAGCTTGGAGAAGTTTTGTCATTGGTCTTCACACATGCATTAGGGTTGTTAGATAATATTTTTATCCAGTCAATAAATGATGACCCAAACCCAAATTCTTTTAAAGTTGGAAATAAAAATTTCCAGTTTACACGGTCAAATGCTTTTTCTGCATCTAAAGAAATAACTGTGGACTTCAGATTGTGTAGAGTTGAATAATCTATTATGTTAATTAATCTGCGCATGTTAGTGTAGGAATGTCTACCTTTTATAAAGCCTGTTTGATCAGCGTGAATAATGGAAGGAGTTATTTTTTCTATCCTTCTGGCTAAAGCTTTGCTGGTTATTTTGAGATCTATGTTTATTAATGAATTTGGACGATAACTGGATGGGAGTGTAGGGTCCTTTCCTGGTTTTAATAGGACTGAAATATTAGCCAAGTTCATATTGGAGGGTATTTTTTGCTTTTCCTTTATTTCTAATACCATGCTGTAGGTTGGAGCCAGTGTTGTCCAGAATTCTTTGTAGAATTCAGCTGGATAACCATCTGGACCTGGTGCTTTATTATTTCGCATATGACGGAGAGCTTCATGGAGCTCATGAACTGAAATAGGTGAATCTAGAGCCATTTTATTTTCCTGATTTATTTTAGGAAGATTGATGCTACTAAGAAATTGGTTAATATTCTCATCTGTTGGATTTATTTGTGATGAATTTAATGTTTTGTAAAATTCTTTGAAAGTATTGTTTATCATGTCATGGCTGATATTTCCTTCTGAATCTTTTATAGAGGAAATTGTTGTTTTCTCCTTATTTGCCTTTAGTTGGTTAGCTAGGAACTTTCCAGATTTGTTGCCATGTTCAAAATTCATGCAAAAGTCTTTGCACCATGAATTGTGTTCTTTTATCTATTATTTCATTAAGTTCTAATTTGGCTTTCCTAATATCATTCAGTGTGTGTTCTTCTGGGGAGACATGGTAAACTTCCTCCATCCATCCATCCATCCATCTTCTGCCGCTTATCCGGGGTCGGGTCGCGGGGGCAGCAGCCTAAGCAGGGAAGCCCAGACTTCCCTCTCCCCAGCCACATTTGCCAACTCTGCGGGGGGGATCCCGAGGCGTTCCCAGGCCAGCCGAGAGATGTAATCCCTCCAGGGGGGTCTCCTCCCCGAGGGACGTGCCTGGAACACCTCACCAGGGAGGCGTCCAGGAGGCATCCTGACCAGATGCCCGAGCCACCTCAACTGGTTCCTTTCGATGCGAAGGAGCAGCGGCTCTACTCTGAACCCCTCCCGGATGACCGAGCTCCTCACCCTATCTCTAAGGGAGAGCCCGGCCACCCTGCGGAGGAAACTCATTTCAGCCGCCTGTATACGAGATCTCGTTCTTTCGGTCACGACCCACAGCTCATGACCATAGGTGAGGGTAGGAACGTAGATCGACTGATAAATCGAGAGCTTCGCCTTCTGGCTCAGCTCCTTCTTCACCACGACAGACCGGCGCAGAGTCTGCATTACTGCAGAAGCCGCATCGATCCTTCTATTGATCTCGTGCTCCATCCTTCCCTCACTCGTGAACAAGACCCCGAGATATTTAAACTCCTCCACTTGAGGCAGGACCTGACTACCGACCCGGAGAGGGCAATCCACCCTATTCCGGCTGAGGACCATGGTCTCAGATTTTGAGGTGCTGATTCTCATCCCAGCCGCTTCACACTCGGCCGCGAATCGCTCAAGCGAGAGCTGGCGATCACGACCAGATGAAGCCAACAGGACCACGTCATCCGCAAAAAGCAGGGACCCAATCCTGAGGCCACCAAGTCGGATCCCCTCAACACCTCGGCTGCGCCTAGAAATTCTGTCCATATAAGTTATGAACAGAATCGGTGATAAAGGGCAGCCTTGGCGGAGTCCAACCCTCACCGGAAACGAATCCGACTTACTACCGGCAATGCGGACCAAGCTCTGACACCTATCGTACAGGGACCGGACAGCTCGTACAAGGGGGTCCGGTACTCCATACTCCCGGAGTACCCCCCACAGGAGCCCCCGGGGGACACGGTCGAATGCCTTCTCCAGGTCCACAAAGCACATGTAGACTGGTTGGGCAAACTCCCATGCCCCCTCCAGGACCCCAGAGAGGGTATAGAGCTGGTCCACTGTTCCGCGACCAGGACAAAAATCACACTGCTCCTCCTCAATCCGGGATTCGACTATCCGGCGGACCCTCCTCTCCAGGACCCCTGAATAGACCTTACCAGGGAGGCTGAGGAGTGTGATTGCCCTGTAATTGGAACACACCCTCCGGTCCCCCTTCTTAAAAAGGGGGACCACCACTCCAGTCTGCCAATCCAGCGGTACTGCCCCCGATGTCCACGCGATGCTGCAGAGGCGTGTCAGCCAGGACAGCCCCACAGCATCCAGAGCCTTAAGGAACTCCGGGCGGATCTCATCCACCCCCGGGGCCTTGCCGCCAAGGAGCTTTTTGACCACCTCAGCGACTTCAGCCCCAGAGATAGGAGAGTCCACCCCTGAGTCCACCAGCTCTGCTCCCTCATGGGAAGACGTGTTGGTAGGATTGAGGAGGTCTTCGAAGTATTCCCTCCACCGACCCACAACGTCCCGAGTTGAGGTCAGCAGCTCCCCACCTCCAGTGTACACAGTATTGATGGAGCACTGCTTCCCCTTCCTGAGCCGCCGGATGGTGGACCAGAATCTCCTCGAAGCCGTCCGGAAGTCTTTCTCCATGGCCTCGCCGAACTCCTCCCATGCCCGAGTTTTTGCCTCGGCAACAGCTGAAGCCGCATGCTGCTTAGCCCGCCGGTACCCATCAGCTGCCTCCAGAGTCCCACAGGCCAAGAAGGCCCGATAGGACTCCTTCTTCAGCTTGACGGCGTCCCTCACTGCTGGTGTCCACCAACGAGTCCTGGGATTACCGCCCCGACAGGCACCAACGACCTTACAGCCACAGCTCCGGCTGGCCGCCTCAGCAATAGAGGCACGGAACACAGCCCATTCGGACTCAATGTCCCCCGCCTCACTCGGGACATGTTCGAAGCTCTGCTGAAGGTGGGAGTTGAAGCTCGCTCTGACAGGGGACTCAGCCAGACGTTCCCAGCAGACCCTCACAACACGTTTGGGCCTGCCAGCTCTGACCGGCTTCCTCCCCCACCATCTGAGCCAACTCACCACCAGGTGGTGATCAGTTGACAGCTCCGCCCCCCTCTTCACCCGAGTGTCCAAGGCATGTGGCCGCCGGTCCGACGATACGACCACAAAGTCGATCATTGAACTGCGGCCCAGGGAATCCTGATGCCAGGTGTACATATGGACACTCTTATGCTGGAACATGGTGTTCGTTATAGACAATCCATGACGAGCACAGAAGTCCAATAACAAAACACCATTTGGGTTCAGAGGAGGGGGGACCATGCCTCCCAATCACTCCCCTCCAGGTCTCACTGTCATTGCCCACGTGAGCATTGAAGTCCCCCAGCAGAACAATGGAGTCCCCAGAAGGAGCACCCTCCAGTACTCCCTCCAAGGACCCCAGAAAGGGTGGGTACTCTGAACTGCTGTTCGGTGCATAAGCACAGACAACAGTCAGGACCCGTCCCCCCACCCGGAGGCGGAGGGAAACTACCCTTTCATCCACCGGGGTAAACCCCAATGTGCAGGCACCAAGCTGGGGGCTGATGAGAATGCCCACACCTGCTCGGCGCCTCTCACCATGAGCAACTCCAGAGTGGAAGAAGGTCCAGCCCCTCTCGAGGGTACTGGTTCCAGAGCCCAAGCCATGCGTCGAGGTGAGTCCAACTATATCTAGTCTGCTCAACCTCGCGCACAAGCTCAGGCTCCTTCCCCACCAGAGAGGTGACGTTCAATGTCCCTAGAGCCAGCTTCTGCAGCCGGGGATCGGACCGCCAGGGTCCCCGCCCCTTGCTGCCGCCCAGCTCACATTGCACCCGACCCCTACGGCTCCTCCCGCAGATGGTGAGCCCACGGGCCCATGTAACCCTTTTGGGCTGAGCCCGACCAGGCCCCATGGGCGAAGGCCCGGCCACCAGACGCTCGCTCTCGTACCCCGCCTCCAGGCCTGGCTCTAGAGGGGGGTCCCGGTAACCCTCGTCCGGGCAAGGGAACATTCATGCCCAGGTTTGTCGTCATCATAGGGGTCTATGAGCCGTGCTTGGTCTGGTCCCTCCCCTAGACACCTGTTTGCCATGGGTGACCCTACCAGGGGCATAAAGCCCCCGACAACATAGCTGCTAGGATCTTCGGGACGCACAAACTTCCTCCAGTGATTTAATTCTGAGTTCTAATTCTGATGCTCTCAAAGTTTCCTTCTTTTTCTTATGGGAAGAGAAGGATATTATTTTCCCTCTCATTACTGCTTTTCCTGCTTCCCACAGAACACACGCTGAAGTTTCTGGTCTGTTATTGTTTTCTAGATATGAGGACCATTCTCTTTTAAAGTAACTGATAAACTCAGAATCTTTAAGTAATGATGTGTTCAATCTCCAGTTTCTAGTGGTTGGCTTACTGTTTTTACATCTAAGGGTGAATGATACCGGTGCATGATCACTGATCACTTCATCTCTGATATGTCACTCATGAGTGAACTGCTGATTAGGAAGTAGTCTAATCTAGAATAGGAATGGTGAACTGAAGAGAAGAAAGTGTATTCTCTCAGTGTTGGGTGATGAGAACGCCATGCATCGCAAAGACCAAAATCCTTCATGCACTGTTTAACCGTTTCAGCTGATTTCTAACCTTGATGCTTCTGAGTGACTGAATGTTTGAACAATGTCAAATTTTACCATTTTATTAATAAGAGTGGCTACTCCTCTTTGTCTGGAATTATAGCAAGCTGAGTAAACATGTGGAAACTGGTCCGTTGAAAGATTTATTGTTGAATTAGATAAATGAGTCTCCTGCAGGAGAACAATGTCTGCCTTCATTTCATGCAATTTTGAACCTCTTTTCTCTTGTACCAGCTCCACGCACATTCCAAGTGACAAACCTCAGTGTATCCATAAACCTGGAAGCTGTGTATGGTACCTGAATCTGCGCATTGTGTCTTTGTGTGTGCTTTCCTCATACATAAGTGTGTGTGCATGTGTGAATCATGCAAAGCGTTGGGTCCGTTGTTTAATCTTGTGCATGTGCCACAAAATGTGTCAATATAGAACTAGGTGAGTTACTGATAAAAGTGAAAGGGTTCAAACAAAGAAAAGTGAAAAGAGAAAAAAGTGACCGTGCCAAAGGAAGAAAATAATTTAAAAGAAACATCCATGACGAGAACGGTGTAGCAGAGACGGGTGGAGAAAATACTGATAATTTTTTTGAAACCACAGTTTTACAAATATGGCATGATTTAGTTAAGATTTAAGATTATTAAAGAACATACCAACAAGTCAGTAGAGCCACGGAGTGATGTTTGGGTCGCTGTACAACTGTCCATTGATAAATAATTTATCCACGGCGATGACAGCGCGAGCTCCTTCGGCGATGGATTTCCTCCTGATGGGGAACAGGACTCTCCATCTCTCTTGGAAACTGGTCATTAACTGAATAATGGAGGCCGCGAAGTTCACGACCCCAACTCTTCACCTGCTTGTTTGTAGTTAAACTCCGCTACGATGGGCCGTGGCCGGCAGGCTTCGGGTTTCCTTTCGCCCAGACGGTGAACTCGGTGAAAGGCGATGTTCCCCACCGTTTCTTCCGGGAGCTTTAGATGAGTCTGGATGAAGTTTTTAACCGTGGTCTCGGGGTCTTCATCTGCTTGTTCTGGAATCCCTGCAAACACCTCATGCTTCTGGCTTGCAGATCCAGCACCGCTTCCTTCATCTTCTTGTTCTCCTCGGAGACTCTGGTTAACCCCTCGGTGAGGGATTTAACCGACTCTCTGAGGACCGCGTTTTCTATGGCCAGTGTTTCCACTTGCTTCTGGCTGAATTCCAGTGATTCCCGCAAGGCCTGAAACTCTTTGTGGAGAATCTCCACCAGGCTCAGGCGTGCATCGAAACTACTGAGCTTTTTATCGATAGAAATAAGAACATCGGTTGTGTCGTTCCCCGGCGACGAAATGGCTCCGGATGAATCCTCGTTCCGCTGTCTTTTAGCCTGAGATGATGCAGCTGGGGTCGATGTTTGCTTTGGCTTCCCCATGACAATTCTGTCGAAACACTGATCTATGAAGTCCGTCAGGCTGGCCAAATCCTCCTCGTTGTGCTCCAGAATGCACCTTAAAGAGACACTATTTACCTACTTAGGAGAATGTTCAAATTAATTTCAGATTAATTTGGCAAAACGCACACATTAATAAATGAATGAATGAATAGTTTACGTTTGCCTAGTGGGACTCCACCGTCTCAACCTCACTACTTGCCTACAGCATTACGTCACTTACCTGCGTCCTCCCTCACTTACCTGCCAAATGGCAGACATTCAAACTTCTTCTTCTTCTTCTTCTTGTTTTCCTCTCAGACTCTGGTTAACCCCTCGGTGAGGGATTTAACCGGCTCTCTGAGGACTGGTTTTTTGTGGCCACTTGCTTCTGGCTGAATTCCAGTGATTCCCGCAGCTTAGAATCCTGGCACCACTGTGGATGTAGTTTTGCATTGTGTAAATGACCAGTAGAACCAGTGCTCCAATTCAGCCCAAATCATTGGCATGTTTATTCTGCACAAAATGACATGGAGTGCAACTGTATGAAAAGCAGTGAAACCAGACAGCTGAGCCGACCCAGTACTCCTGCCCGTGACAAGAAACCCCGTTTAAGTCAGACAAGAGCGCGCAGCACATGCGGCGCCGGCTAGCTAACACGCATACTGCTAGATATAGAGTTTAAAACTTAACAAAAACATTTCTTCCTCCTCTTACTGTAAATGAACTGGAAACATAACAATAAACATCATAAACTCATTTTCTCACATTCGTTCTTTTTTTTTAAAGAAACTTTTAGAAAGCAAATTATTATTAAATGCTCCAAACAGGCTCACCTTCCTCTGCAGCAGCCGGAAGCAGACTGGGGGAGGACGCGCTAGTCACGTGATGACATCATGAACAGTTGTGAATGTAAATTAAATTAACCACGAAGTTCGCAAATTAATTTTTTTTGCTAATAACACAGAAAAAATGGTTACATACTAAAACAAAATTCAGAATAAAAATTAAATAAACAAATAAAACGAATAAAGAAGTGAAGGATTTTTGATGTAATGAATGACATTTTTCTACATGTTACACCCGCAAGGCCTGAAACTCTTTGTAGAGAATCTCCACCAGGCTCAGGCGCGCATCCAAACTACTGAGCTTTTTATTGATAGAAATAAGAACATCTGTTGTGTCGTTCCCCGACGAAGAAATGGCTCCGGATGAATCCTCATTCCGCTGTCTTTTAGCCAGACATGATGCAGCTGGGATCGATGTTTGCTTTGGCTTCTCCACGACAACTCTGTCGAAACACTGATCTATGAAGTCCGTCAGGCTGGCCAAATCCTCCCCGTTGTGCTCCAGAATGCACCTTAAAAGACACCATTTACCTACTTAGGAGAATGTTCAAATTAGTTTCAGATTAATTTGGCAAAACGCACAGATGAATAAATGAATGAATGAATAGTTTAAGTTTGCCTCGTGTGACTCCACCGTCTCAACGTCACTGCTTGCCTACAGCATTGCGTCACTTACCTGCGTACCTGTGGTCACGTTTGACTTTATTGAAGTTCAGACGTTTCAGAAAGAGCTTCGTCAGTTCCTTCTTTTCCTGCATACTTTCCATTAGTTCAGCTGAGGCTCTGCCCCCCATGTGAGGCAGTTTCATTTTGGAATATTAATTTCAAGCTGTCAAAACACAAACACTTATGTTTTCATAAATTCCTGGTTGTGCAGTTCTGCGTGAGTAAGTATATTATTACCCTCATTATTCCAGATGCAACCCTGGTTGAGCTGGATGGGAACAAGTCACGAACATGAACAGGAACATATGTTGATGTTCAGTGAGAGGGATTTATATTTTCACTAGGCTGCATCTGTTTGTAAAAACTTTTTTCTTCTCTTGAGATGTGCGCAGCAACGTCATCAGAATGGACAAGGTGATTTCCAAGAAATCTGATGGTCAGGAGGCGGCGCTTTTATATTTGTGATCACTTATCCAGATCATACCTCCATCAGAGAAAATCCAGATTTGTAGTATAACAGGCTCTGGACAAAAACTATGAATGGATCCATGTAAAAAAAAAAAAACAGCAGGACCAGTTTGTCCCTGACCTACCAATAAAATGGTTCCACATGAAAGTTGAATCTGGAAAACTTCCATCTGACACATTAATTTAAAGTGTAAACATGATTCCTCCAAGAGAAGCTGGAAAATGTCTGTCTTCCCAGATCATGGGCCTCTTTTATAAAGCTGTCGCACAGAAACCCGGTGTGCACCAATTCTAGTCAACTTTTGGGATTTATAAAAACACGACTTGGCGGTAAAATGTCTCTACCTCAACGTCAATTCTGACCCTGCCCTACGTACGCACAACATCTGGAGAAACCCCTGCTCAGTCTGCTTACCTGGAGTGTCATTTACAAAACTGTGCGTAGCAACAATAACTACAGGTGACGTACGTACAGAAAACAGGAAATGCAGCGCAAAAAAACTTCCCAATTTATAAAGCAGTGCACGCGCACGTCCCACGCATGTTTCGCTTCATAAATCAGGATCAACACTAAATTTTGTGCATGTGAGGGAACATCTTGTCCAGCCCACATGTTGGCTATGAAAGGTCAGGCCAGCGCCCTGATAAATATTAATTATCTCCTTTCCATGACGGTTCAGCAGGGAAAAAAGAAAAAAGAGAGATTTTCTGGAATATGAGGTAGAAATTCTAGTAGAGAAGGTTATAAAATGTAAAATATTTTATCTGGTGGAGACGGGATGAACATCACCACCACCAGAAAGGCAGAGCAGCATCAGCAGGGGGCCGATGCTGTCAGCGTCTCATCAGATCACCGGACTTTTCCAGAAAGGAAAAATAAAGTGGTCAGACAGTAAAATAGTTAGTTAGTTAGTCAGTTAGTTAGTTTATTTATTTATTTTGAACAAATGTTGGGAGAAAGTGCATCGCTGTCCACAAGAGGAGTATGTTTGCCAGGGAGGAAGGGGGTGCTGCTGCCCAGTCTGACAGATTAGAAACTAGTCAGAAAATCCACAGATACGTTGGAACCAAATGGCCCAGATGCCTCGGATGATGCTGCAGGTGGTTCAGTCCTTTGTTTCACATTATAATATAAACCTACAGACACAAATGAGACGTCTCTGACTCCAGTTTATTTACTGTTAAAATTCTGTAGTTCCTGTGTGTCCCAACTGGGTTTGCAGAACTGTAGCTGTGTTTGCAGAGGGGGAGGCCAGTGGTCCCACCTTGTGCACCCCAGCAACCATGTCCATAGAGGAAACAATAACATGCCATCAAGGAGGTGGTGCAGGAGTTGGGGAGAGATAAAGACAGTAAAAGTTGTGAATTAATCAGAATTCTCCGTGTTGAATCACTTCTAGCCGCTGCATGAAGCAGCAGCGTTTAGTTCCATCATGACTGGATGGGTTTGAGGTGGAGGACAACAGCACTTGTCGCAGGTGAACATGACACCTTCCCATTTAGTATCATGTTATGTAGCATATGCCTCCACTATCTTCCACACCTTTGAAAGTGTGCAACAGGTTTCCTCCTGTGCATCAGGTACCTCTGCCCAATGGCCACTGCACCACGGTGTGTCTGACTGTGGCGCATGTAGTTCTGGTATTCTGCACTCTTGGGAAAAGGCATGACCTGTCTGTCCATTCCCTCAGGCTCCAGTCTCCATGTGCCATGTCCACCAGCAGGGACAGAAAAGCCACAATGTCCCTTTACGCATTGGAGTGCATTTTATATCCAACCATCACTTCATGTTTTGAATCTGCAGGTGGGGGAAACACCCCAATCAGCCTGATGGTGGGCAATCACGTCATTTTAATTGCATTTAGACCTTTAATAGAATGGCAGCTTCAATAAGACTGATTAACTGTGTGAAATGGGTTTATAACATGTAGAACTGCTTAGTTTCAGAACATATTTTAGTGGCTGATGTTGATATTATTAACATTTCTGTTGTAAATCCAGATTCATTGGTGGTGGAGGATCGATATCAAATATACATTTTCTTAATTTTTGCAAATAATGTGAGTGTACAACATTTACGTTAAATTTTATATTTGAGTTTGAACAAATCTCTCAAATTTCACACCATTTCTTTGATTTTATTTTTCTGTAGTTGGTATCGCCGTGTCCCGTTTCACCAGATGTTGTGCTCACGCCAGGGTGGAGGTAGGGACATTTTACCATCAAGTCATGTTTTTATAAATCCCAAAAGTTGACTAGAATTGTGCGTGCACATTATAAATGACTCAGATATAATGGATGGATGGATGGATGGATGGACATAAAGATCCAAACCATCTCTCTGGTTTCAGACGATGCTTCTCTGGTAATAAAAACCTCCTGAATGTTTGTTATACATGTACAAATGATGTGGTTTATAAACCGGGCCTCAGGTAAACCAGTCTTACTTAAACTAGGTTTCAGGTAGACGGGGTCTTAGGGAAAACCGGTTCTCTGGTAAACAGAGAAAAAAAAACTGCTTTGTTAAATGATGATAAAAAGCATAAAATGGCTGGATGGAGGTGAATTGACCATCTTGCAGCTTCTGCTTTGACTCCCACACCTTCCTATAAGTTCCAAGAATCAGACTTTCAGTGTTCCTCATCACCTGTTAATGCAGGAGGGTTGAGGGTTAAATGTCAGCATCTGTCTGTCCTTGTTAAAAATGAATACAACTGATCATCATTCCGTGTTCTGCCAAAAAACCTGCAGCCTTCATGTTCTTACAGTCACCCCTAAAACACCTGGAGTACCTTTCATTCTGGACATCAGCATTTTAACTCATACAAAGACGGACCTCAAGCCTCGGCTGGGAGGAGATTCTAACGGTGGTCTTTCTGATGGAGGATTCTTCTACAGTGGCAAGGAAGTGCAAAACTAATTAAGACTTAAAAAAACACATTTAAAACTTTAAACACAAAATTATGTTTTGAAAACCAATTCATAATTTAAAAAGCAAGTCTTAACTGCAAAAACCAAGTTTAAATGATTAAAAACAAATTTAAATTAAAAAAAAAAAATTCACATTTTAGGAAACAATTACATATTTTAGAAAAAAAATAATGAAAACAAATTCCTATCCTTTTTGCGGAGCCAACTAGGACATTTTACACCCGTTTGGTTTTCTATTCTATTCTATTCTACAGTCATTTAGCAGACGACTTACATATTCTTGCTGTGAAACTTTTTTTTTTTGTTGTGATATTTCAGTCCAGGTTTGAAGAGTAAGATAAGTGTTGTAGCTTCCTGTCAGGACCAAGTCAAATGTAGTCCAGATGCCAAAAACATCAGAAAATGAGCCTAATTTGCATTTTTACAATACAAATTTTATGATCATTTTATGATGTTTTTGGCATAAAATTGTCCTCGTTGGCTCCGCAAAAAGGGCAAAACATTCTGCTCTGCTCTATTCTAGTCATTTATCTGACACTTTTATCCAAAGCAGCTTACATATGACAGTGAGAAGAAGTACAACTATCTGACATGATTTGTAAAAATGCACAATCAGGAATTAAACCCATGAACATGGGCAGCACAGACCTGCCATCAAACCACTACGCTACCACAGATCTTGATCCAGTGTTCATTCATAAATGAAAACCTTCAAAAAAACATGTTCCGTGTTTTTATCTTCAAACAATCGCCGGTTACTTCCCGTGTATAGTTGGACTACAAAATGTTTGATTGGACTACAAATTGCGTCACCATTGTGTATTTAAGCCTCTCCCTTTGTGTGGAAAGCCTCCTTCTTTTGATTTGTTTTGGGAAAAGTGTTCTGCCAGTTGAACATTTTCTCTGCTCTTTTACAAGTATTTCCTGAAAGATAAATTTGTGGCTTTTAATGTGTTAAATATGATTAATTACAGAAAACTTAATGCATTAAA
This sequence comes from Telmatherina bonti, assembly GCF_933228915.1. Taxonomy (NCBI): domain Eukaryota; kingdom Metazoa; phylum Chordata; class Actinopteri; order Atheriniformes; family Telmatherinidae; genus Telmatherina; species Telmatherina bonti. The sequence goes on along the minus strand of NC_136619.1, from coordinate 5,227,530 downwards.
AAAATTATCACATTTCATTACAGGATGTTTGTCAGAGCACAATTACCTGATAAAGCAATTATGACTGGTGCACACTGTAGACCTAATGCTAAAACTGTAGCAGTTTGGCGTCATATTTAGCTCATTTTCAGACCCATGTAGTGACTATTTACTGCGGGGGGGGATCCCGAGGCGTTCCCAGGCCAGCCGAGAGATATAATCCCTCCAGCGTGTCCTGGGTCTTCCCTGGGGTCTCCTCCCAGAGGGACGTGCCTAGAACACCTCACCAGGGAGGTCCAGGAGGCATCCTGACCAGATGCCCGAGCCACCTCAACGGGCTCTGATCTCCTCCCGGATGACCGAGCTCCTCACCCTATCTCTAAGGGAGAGCCCGGTCACCCTTCGGAGGAAACTCATTTCAGCCGCCTGTATACGAGATCTCGTTCTTTCGGTCACGACCCACAGCTCATGATAAATCGAGAGCTTCGCCTTCTGGCTCAGCTCCTTCTTCACCACGACAGACCGGCGCAGAGTCCGCATTACTGCAGACGCCGCACCGATCCGTCTGTCCATCTCGCGCTCCATCCTTCCCTCACTCGTGAACAAGACGTCCGATATTCAAACTCCTCCACTTGAAGCAGGACCTGACTCCCGACCCGGAGAGGGCAATCCACCCTATTCCTGTTGTTATGAAGACCTTTGGTTAGAAACCTGAAAACACATATCGTTCACGCTTCTCCGTCGGTGGCAGCAGCTGCTGCCTAAACTTCTTTCCCATCTGGAAAAACACAAAAGAAACTTACTAACATAAAAACCTGACTAATATTCTCATGGCTGTTTCTCTTCTGTTCAGTTTTTGATGCAGTACTTCCCATCTGCATCTTCATTAGCAGCGAGTTTAAACTGTTCTCAAGCAGTCTCGTTCCCATGGCAGCAGGATGCTGAGCAACCATCTCTCTGGGTTCACAGAGCTTCTTCATGTATTGGGAGGCTACTGCATGTGCAACGGCTGCTCCAGAAGGGAGAGACACCTACTTACTGTGCCATATTTTCCAGCTTAGTTTTCTTCACAGAAGCCGTTCCCATCACGACAAACGTCCCTCCCTCATCCTTACTTGAAAAGATGATTCTCTCCCAACTCTGTACAGATTCCGAACATGATGTAATGGACCATGTGTCCGGCTGCAGGGTGCTTCTGCATCCAGTCTGAGGAAGGATGGTGCTGCCATGAAAACCCGGACACACCACACCTGCCTTTGTCATCACATCCTTCTCAGGGAAGTCAGAAGCATAAATCACAAACAGATGGCAAAGAAAAGTTCAGACTTGCTGCTTTCAAATAAAATAGAAATCTTTATTGACACACCGAAAGACAACAGATAAGACTATAAGTTACCACAATCCGGTGTTTTATTTCATATTCACATCATGTTAACAACACAAGAATAATGGCTGGTCGTGCTTTCCAGCTGTTTAAACCATGTTTAGGCCTGAATGTAAAAGCTGGGGTGAACAGCTGCTGTTGTCATTTGACCGACAGAAAGTAGAAGACGATGCCGGCAGACCACCTGATGCAGATGTCCTGACATTACTGAGTACACATGGATGCTTAGAGCCGTCTTTGTCTGGTGCACGCCGTTTATCCCACTATCACTGTGTCATCATCTGGAAACTCGTAGTAGGGGACCTCCAGGTTGAGGGGGGCGGGGCCTTTCCTGATGCGGCCCGAGGCGTCGTAGTGAGAGCCGTGGCAGGGACAGTAGTAGCCTCCGAAATCGCCGGCATTGGCGATGGGCACACATCCTAGATGCGTACACACCCCCAGGACGATGATCCAGCTGGGCTTGACGGCCCGGTCCTTGTCGTGCTCTGGGTCTCGGAGCTCTCCTAGGTTGACGGCTGCCTCTGTGGCGATCTCCTTTTCAGTGCGGTGGCGCACAAACAGCGGTTTACCTCTCCATTTGAAGGTCATGTTCTTGCCTTCTGGGATGTCACTCAGCTTGATTTCAATCTTGGACATGGCCAAGACGTCAGCCGAGGCGCTCATGGAGGAGACGAACTGAGTGACGGCCGTCTTGGCGGCATAGACGCTCACCACTGCAGTGGCTCCGGTCACCAGGTACGAGAAGGTTCTCCTGGACTCACTACTATCCTGGGAGGACTTGTTGGGATCCAGCACCTCTGGACGGCGATAGTCAGAGAAGTCTGGTACTCGGATGTCCGTGTGGGCAAACCTGACCCCCGCAGGACCTGAAAAACAATTTTATAGCAGTAGAAACTGAGTGAAAAAGACTTTAATTCATCCTTTACAAAATACTTTGTATCTAACAAGTTACATATCCAATAGTACTTGTGTATATATATAACAGACTACTACGGTGTGTGACTGAGTGGTCAGCTGTAGGTCAGGTAGAAACCTCCAGGTCCTAAAAGACCTTATTACAGATAACCTCCAATCTGAGCAGTTTTGGTACCGGTACTGGATTACTTCTCTGTGAGTGTATATAAAATAAAATGTCTACATATAAAATGCAGAAAATGTGTTAAAAAATGTTGTGTCAATAAACAGGTTTCAGTCAAACATTTGCTTCAGGACAGATTTATGAGACTGGTTCCAGTATTAATTTATTTACAAATACTAACGAACAACTTCTCAACAACAGACCAGATTTTCTCTCTCAGCTGCAGGATTTCTGGAATTCTCACTACGAGGTAACTAGTTAATGACAGCTCATCGTACAGTTAGGACATGCTAAATCAGACTGTAACCAACAGGTGTTACATCAGAATCTGTGTTCGCAGGGGGGGCAATGAAAAGTCTTTCTCTCCTAGATACTTATGTATAATGTACACTACTTATAGGTCCGTGGAGGAAGAGCATTTACCTAAACTAGTTATGACGTCTTTCATCAAATATAACTATCACTAACTATATTCCACGTTTCTGAATGAGAAATACACGAGTCCTTCCGGAGTTTAGGGAAATGCTAACCACTTATTCAGGAGAAAAACTCTTCCTCTCTGGTCCTGAAGTGGTTATTCAGGAGAAAAACTCTTCCTCTCTGTTCCTGAAGTGGTTATCCAGGAGAAAAACCTCTTCCTCTCTGGTCCTGAAGTTGTTATCCAGGAGAAAAACTCTTCCTCTCTGTTCCTGAAGTGGTTATCCAGGAGAAAAACCTCTTCCTCTCTGTTCCTGAAGTGGTTATCCAGGAGAAAAACCTCTTCCTCTCTGGTCCTGAAGTGGTTATTCAGGAGAAAAACTCACCATCGCCCACAGGCTGCGATGCTAAAGGCAGCGGGCATCGTGGGCCACGAAAAGCACCATGATCCCAGTCATATTCGTTTGAACATTTAACATTTTACATTAATTTTTTATTTACACACACAATCGGTCATTTTATGTGAAACTGTGACATAACGATGACCCCCCCCCCCCCCCAAACATGAAGCCGCTCATTAGCCACTCGGTTTACCGGTTAGCAACCTGGAGCGGCCGATCCCTAACTAGTTAAACCTGAGTACTAAGGACAAAGACTACCTGCCAGGCAAAACCACTTTCACACAGACGGGCAACCAAATACTATTTGTCAAAGAGTTTGAATGTGATTTAAAACTATTTAAGACGAGTTAGTCGGCTAGGCTAGCCTAGGATAAGCTAGGCTAGGCTAACAGTCAATGACAGACTCACCGTTGATGCTAACTGTTACTGCAGGCCCCGTCTTCGGGCTCTGGCCACTGAGGGATTCGCAGCACAGAAACGGTTTCTTCGGATTCATTAGCACCTTCTCTCCTTTGACAATGACCCCGGGTACCAGAGCCTTCAGGGGCCCAGCCACCGTAAAGGCTGTAGCCTGCATGTAAGGGGAAAATGCACCTGACCGGGCAGCTAGCGACATCATCTTTCACCGCAACTACTTGGACGACCTTGTGTGTCTCAACTGCGCAAGCCCCGACGTGACGTAGAATAATCACGTGGTATACATTACGTAACAGCAACAAACGAAGTCTGAGAAACACACACACACACAGAGCTAAAACTAAACTTGTCCACGTGTGAAAAAAAAGATGAAATTTGAGAACTAATGAAAATTTTATTCCCTTAATAGCAACAAATATATGAAATGTGGATCCAGAGGGATCTTAGCATAACCTGTTCAGTCCTGCACCCTGAGGCTGAGGGGTTGTCCAGACTTCTGTATGCCAACTCTGCATTAGATGTCCCAACAGATGTGTGTTCGACTGTTGACAAAACCCTATTTAACTTCATTTGGAAAAGAAACATCCATCAAATCTGCAAGAATGTAAAAATTAATAAATTAAACTCTGGTGGGTTTATTGCTTTAGATTTTTACACATTTCATTCTCACTTTAAAATAAAATGGATCAAAAGGTGTTTGTTAAATCCAAAGTCATCATGGAATTTTATCCCCCATCATGTTTTTGAAGTCTTAGGAGGCCCTAACTTTTTTATAAAGGTGCAATTACAACATAGATAAAATGCCCATTAAATTGTCCAACTTTCACAAATGCTTCTTTCTTGGTCTCTCGTGTGCACACATAACTATTACCCCACACTCTTACTACATCTGGATTAATCAGGCCATTTGTTTTAAACATGAGTCACCGTACTCAGAATACCACCCATGGTATTCTGCTTTTTAATCAGTTGCTTAATAGGGATGGTCATTCACTGACATATTATGAGTTTCTTGAAAAATTTAATTTTCAGTTACTCTTATAGAATTTGCCATTGTTACTGATGACATTCCCCCAGGAAGCAAACATCTGGTCTCATCTGCACCTAGATCTGCTCCACCTGAAGCTCTGCCACAGCTTTCTATTGGGAACTCTGAACCCTTTCTTAGTATTAAAACTAATAACAAATGCAATTGAGGATTAATCCAAAGAGATCTTAGTTGTAACCCTGCGTCTGTTCTTTATTTGGAATAATGAATATTCTGACATAAACTGGAAAAAGATCTGGTCACTTCCCAGACAATTTTTTTATGACTAACAAAGTGTAAGAAGTGTCTGAAAATTCCCCACTGATGTTATTCAGTTATTGTTTTTCTGGCAAAATATCCATTTAAATGTGGAGCATCTCTGTTCCTTCTGTCAACAAGCAGAGATAAGCTATATGTCAACTTTTCTGGGAGTGCTCTTATTGTCAAATCTTTTGAAAACTAGATTATCAAGTTAAGATGAAGCCTGAAAATGTTGTATTTAGATGTTTTAATTATCATTTTCCATACAAAATAAGATTTGTCCCTCTCAGTTATCCGTCGGTAAAACAAATGATATGCAGTGGCGCGAAATAGGTCTTTTTTTCTGAGGATTTCATGCCGGTTCGGAGGGTGTGCTGCAAGGCAGATTTTTCTGCATATTTTTGCTCTTTCAAGGCTTGTTATGATGAGTCTCCATGGCAACGAAAGACTTGTTTACAATCAGGATCAACTGATTAACCTTTCCCAAATCAGGATTATCAGCAAAACAACACATCAAATCCCGATGGAATTGAAAAGAAAGAGAAGAGGATGCAGAGGGGGAGTGAGGCAGAGGAGAAAGCGATAGAGATTTAAACCACATCTACCAACCACATCTACCACATGGGTAATGTGAGATTGCTAGCTAACAAAACGGATGAGATGTTAACAAGGTCTCAGAAAGAATACAGAAAGTGCAGTAGTATTTTATGCAAATATGAATAATGGATACAGTTGTTCTGCCCTGCCACCTTTAGGAAGATCTGACCATAATCTGGTTCTTCTCACCTCCACCTACAAGCCCATCATTCAGCAGCAACCAGTCATCACAAAGACTATAAAAATCTGGTCTGCTGAAGCTGAAGATGCTCTTAGAGGAGGCTTTGAGGCTACAGACTGGAACGTCCTCTGTGAACCTCATGGAGACGACATCAACGCCATGACTGAGTGTGTGACAGATTACATAAACTTCTGTGTGGACAGCATCGTCCCAACAAGAACAGTGAGGTGCTTCCCCAGTAACAAACCCTGGATCACCAGTGACCTGAAAAAGCTGCTGAACATCAAAAAGAAAGCCTTCAGGGATGGAGACAGGGAGTTATTGAGGGCAACACAAAAACAACTTAAAACACAAACTAAGAAGTGCAAGGAGGACTACAGGAAGAAGTTAGAAAGTCAGCTCCAGCAGAATAACCTGAGGGATGTGTGGTCTGGAATGAAGAAGATCACCGGCTTCAAGTTAAAGGGGGACCAGCCTGATGGAGGTCTGGACAGAGCTAATGAGCTGAACATATTCTTCAACAGGTTCAGTTCACCCCCTACCTCCAGCCCAACAGACCACACACCCTCCATAAGCCCACTGCTTTCCTGTCACGCCTCCAATCTGTCACCCTGCAGCTCAGTCATGGACCAGAACACAGCTTCATCTCCCTCCACATCAGGACATCCTGAGACCTCCACCTTGTTTGTCTCCTGCAATCAGGTTAAGAAGCAACTTGAAAAACTGAACCAGAACAAGGCTGCAGGTCAAGATGGTGTCAGTCCCAGAGTTCTCAAGACCTGCTCAAAACAACTATGTCCGATTCTCCAGCACCTTTTCAACACCAGTCTGAGACAAAATAGAGTCCCAGTGCTGTGGAAAACCTCCTGCCTTGTTCCAGTGTCTAAAAAAAACACAACCAGCTGAACCAAGTGACTACAGACCAGTTGCCCTGACATCTCACATCATGAAAGTCCTGGAGAGACTCTTACTGGCTCACCTCAACAAGCAAGTAAACACCTTTCAGGACCCATTACAGTTTGCATATCGTAATGGACTTGGGGTTGAAGATGCCATCATATACCTGCTCCAGAGAGCACACTCTCATCTGGACCTTTCAGGCAGCACTCTGAGGGTCATGTTCTTTCATTTCTCAAGTGCTTTTAATACCATTCAGCCTGCTTTGTTATGTGAGAAGCTCCATAAATTCCAGGTGGATACCTCCACAACCACCTGGATCTATGACTACCTCACAAACAGACCACAGTTTGTGAGACTGAAAGGTTGTGTGTCTGAGATGGAGGTCAGCAGCACTGGTGCACCACAAGGAACTGTACTCTCACCATTCCTCTTCACTCTGTACACCTCAGACTTCCAGTACAACTCTGAGTCCTGTCATCTGCAGAAATACTCTGATGACTGCAGTTGTGGGGTGTATCAGGGATGGACAAGAAGCAGAGTACAGAGAACTGGTCAGTCAGTTTGTTAAATGGTGCGGTGACAATCATCTCATATTAAATAGCAGCAAAACAAAAGAGATGATTGTTGACTTCAGGAGGAAGAAGAATAAACAAAGCACTGTTTCCATCCTGGGAGAGGAGGTGGAGGTGGTGGAGGAATACAAGTATCTTGTCAGCTGGACAACAAACTGGACTGGAAATACATCAATCAAAAAGGTCAGAGCAGACTCTATTTCTTAAGGAAGCTGAAATCTTTAACATCTGCACCAAGATGTTGCATATCTTCTATACATCTGTTGTGGAGAGTGAAGTCAGCTTTGCAGCATCTGCTGGGGTAGTAGCATCAGAACCAGTCACTACATATAACCAATCACTATATATAAACTAATCAAGAAAGCTGCTTCTGTGCTTGGAGTAACTCTGGAGCCGCTGGAGCTGATTGTCCAAAGAAGAATGCTGCACAAGCTGATGAAGATGATGGAGGATTCTTCACACCCTCTCCACAACACAGTAATAAAACAACAAAGTGTGTTTTGTGAGAGGCTTTTTCAGGTCTGATGTAAGACTAAAAGATACAGAAGATCATTCCTGCCAGCAGCGACCAGCCTCCAGAACAAAACCTCCTCAAGTTAATTATTTTCGATTGCAATAATGAATTTCCTTTTGAGATTAATAAAGTATTTTTCATCCATTCATTTAATTTCATTCATATGAAGAACTGGTCAGAGCATGGCCCTGATAAGATCCATGCCTACCGGCCAAATAGGGTGATTTCACTCCATAAATGACTGACAGCACAAATGAACCAACTCCTGAGAGATGGGACTCACCCTGAATGGCTGACCAAGGGACGAACAGTCCTGATACTTAAAGACCCCACAAGGGATCAGTCCTATCCAACTACCGGCCAATGACCTGCCTCTCCACAACATGGAAGCTCCTGTCAGGCATCAGGTATATGATATAAGTTATATGGGCATATATATCAATACATAGCGGAGACACAGAAAGGCATTGGCAAAGAAACCAGAGGAGCCAAACACCAGCTGCTGGTGGACAGAGCAGTCGTCCGAGACTACACGACTAGACAGACAAACCCGTTGCATACCACCTGGACTGACTTCCGGAAAGCCTACAACTCGGTGCCACACACATGGATCCTGGAATGTCTGAAGCTGTACAAGATCAATGGCAGCATAAGAACCTTTGTTGTAAACTCAATGAGGCACCCTGGAGGCCGACTTCAAGCCAATTGCACAAGTCTCCATCAAATGTAGTGTTTTTCAGGGAGATGCCCTGTCCCCACTGCTGTTCTGTATAGTCCTGAACCCCCTCAGCCAACCAATCAACAAGACTGGCTATTGTTCCCAACTCAGGAATGGGGCCACCATCAGCCTCCTCCTGTATATGGATGACATCAAGCTGTACACTAAGTGTGAGCAGGACATTGACTCACTGATCCACACCACCAGGATCTACAGCAGGGAAATCGGAATGTCATTCGGACTGAAGATATGTGGGCGGATGATAACAAAAAGAGGGAAGGTAATCCATACAGAGGGCACGATAACAGATGTGCAGGAAAGCTACATGTACCTGGGCATACCACAGGCGAATGGCAAGTGTAGTGGAAATCAGACATATAGCATATTTTTATTGTATTAATGTTATTCATTTATTATAAGTTCTTTTATGTAGTGCAATATATACTCTGCATGGTTTGAATTAGTTTAGAAATCTTGCTTTAGGAAGCTTTGACAGTGTCTATTACCATCTTCTGGCAGTTGTTTTGACTAGTGCTGCCAGTTGAAGGGTGTTTGTGCTATGCCTAAAGAATGCTGTAACACCCTGAGTGGGAGGCAGAGCTCTTGAGACCTCTCAGTTGCAACAACTGTGCATTGTCAATAAACTGGACAGAACGGTGGGAGTTGAAGTTCTGAGAGGGGGACTCTGCCCGATGTTCGCAGCAGATTGACAGCAGTTGCCAGACTGCCCCCCACTCCTCTTCACCAGAGTGTCGAACTGCAGCCCAGGGAGTCCTAATGTCAGGTGTACATATAGACACTCTTTTTTTTTTTTTTTTTAACCTGTCCTGTCCAGCATCTCAGCATACAAAACAGCAATCTGCGTGCCTTATTTCTGCCAGACAGATTTGCTCTGTCAAGGGAGACATCTCATGTATGTAGCTGCCCTTGATAATCTGAATATTTTTATTATTATGATAATTATTTTATTTTATTTATTTATTTTTTTTTTTTCCTTTTATCATTTTACAATCATTGTCAGTCTTGATATGGCCGAGCTGGACCTGGCAGGGAAAGAGGGAAAAAAGAGAAAATGAAAGGAGGAAAAAGAGAGACAGAAAAGAAAGGCGTGTCTAAGCTACTAAAGTTACAGTATTTGCAAAACAATATAAAGTACTGAAAAAATACAACAAGACATAAGTAGGATAGTGACAATATTCAAAAACAGACAAAAAAATGAAAAATAAAAGTAAATGAATTAATAAAATAACAATTACAATACCAACCGTTATTAAACATACCTACAGAGAGTCATCAGCAACATTTAGTAGGAAGCAGATGGGAAGATGAGCGCTTTGTGGGCGTGCACGTGTGAGTGTTCAACCTGTGATAATGCAACCAAAGATCAGCTGAGTGCTTGTAGGGGAGCACGACCACGACCCGAGGTGTAGAGGAGGAATCCAAGGCCCCCAGGGCCCGGCAAGCCCACCACGCACAGAGCCCGGGCAGGCAAAGCAGAGAGAGCCTCCGTCCCCCGAGCCCAGAACAGTGGAAGCCCCCAGGCAGGCGCCACCCGGCGCGACCACAACCCTCCCACTGCTTCCTATCCCCCATCTCCAGCACCCTCCCCATCCCTCTCCCTCCCAAGCCCTACTGCCCCCCCCCCCCAGCGACAGCCGGAGCCGGAGGACTGCAGGCCCCAGACCTGAACTCTCCACATTCACACACCCACACACACACACACACTTATATCACTTATATGTGTGATATATGTGTATCGTGTGTGTCATGTGTATGTATGTATGTATCCTATACATAAATCCCACACACCCCACACTCACTTCCAGCCCTGCCAGCCCCTGCCCCACCCCCAACTCCCTTAACCCAACATTGTGGTAGCAGATAGAGGCCCAGCCCCCACAGTGCCAGTCGACCCACACCCATCCTTAACATCCTTTGTCCTGTATAATTTACTAAATTTGAGACTTAAACTTACAGACAGGATTATTTTAATACACAATGATGCATCACAAAACCAAGAATTCATTCATATTAAAAGGAAAAGAAGTGGGCCAAGTACAGATCCCTGTAGGACACCTGGAAATCTGAAAATGTATCTTCAAACCTGTTGGCACAGAAACAAACACAACAGAAACTATTTATTTATTTACACTTTTTTCTTATTTCCACTTATTCTTACTACTATTTACCTGCTACCCTCACTACACCACCTCAGCTGTATCACAAACATCTTCTTAGCTTTATTCCAGCCATAGAGGATCATTATTTTTCTTCTTTTCTGGTCACTTGTTGATTGGTGGAAAGTTTTACAGGAAGTGTCTACATAATCATTTCCAGGTGAAAATAAAGATCTCCTCTGAACATGGTAGTGATGAAAATGTGTGACAGAAAAATCTTGTAATTATGATATAGTTAGCCTCTGAAGAGAGAAATGTTTACAATACTATCTCTAGAACTTCTTATCTCCTACTTCAAAGTATCTCTGGAATGAGAACAGCTGCAAAGAACATTATTACTCCTTTTATAAACTTCTGTGCCTTCTCACTGATCTCATTTATTGAGATTTTTCTCTAACATTGTGATGAATAATATTGTTATTATGGATCATTGTGGATGTATAATGAGTCTCTGATGAAGCGCTTCATAATGTGGCTGGATTGTAAACCTCCTGGATTGGATATACAGTAAATGCCAGAAAAGCTTCTGTGGATCATCTAAACCGTGTCAAACTCTGGCCATGTGGGCCAATTTTGGCTGCAGTGTGATTATATTTAGCCCACGAGGCAATGCTAAATGACTACTAGAGCTTGCCCGTCGGTATTATGCAGCACATGTACTGCCAATATGATAAACCTGGTTGTGGTTTGGTGCGTCAATCAGACCAGGACCCCTCCCTTTTGTTGATGATAGTCAGAGCAACTTGAAGCTACTGCATCAAAGATGGCAAAATAAGCCTGGCCCTTCAATGAGGGAGAGTTTGTAAAAAAGTACATCATGAAAGATTGCGAGATTGTGAGCGCAGAGAAAAAACACGCATTTTAAAATGAGAGCTTGAGCAGAAACATAGTAGCTGATTACACAAGTGACTTTCCCACCGAGGTTCAATGAGGTGGACAATTTTTCAATAAATATCAATGTTGGCCCGCAAGTTTGTCCAATTTTAAATTTTGGCCCACCATATATTTATGTTTGACACCCCTTATCTAAACAGTCAGATATCAGTTATACTCCACTGTTTCTGATGGTGGAAGAGGTAGACCTTGGGAAGATCTGATGGAGGTTTAAGAGTTAAAACCAGAATTGATTGATTAAGAGTATAAAGGTTCAAGAAAGACTGGAATTAGTCGACAGATTACACAGAATAAAGATAGCAGGTAATTCAGTTACACAAGGAACCTCTGGCCTCATTAACAAGCGACTGGAGAGCAGGTGTTCTGCTGGCTGATGGTTTGAAAGGTCAGCTGTGCGTCTGGTCTGGACTGCTGAGCTCACACTTTAGAAAGTAGCACAGCGTGATCCGAGAAGAGCCAGAAATGATGCATGTTGGTTTTTTAACTGGGTCAGGGTTGCTGCATGGTGTTTTGGGCATCTGAACTTCTGTAGTGGAGCTTAAGCTTGAAATATAAGTTAAACTTTTCTATTTCAGTGATATTTGTATAAGACTCCTCATACTGAAGAGGATGTTTAATAATTCTTTGGATTATTAACGTAACCTTCCACCCCTGAGCTATCACTTCTGGTTATTCATGGACAAAATCCTGGCAAACTTTAATGAATGTAAGTTTCATGAAGAGAAACAACACATTGTGGACAAGCAATGGAACAACCGTAAACACAGAAACACGTTTCCAGCCTTCTCCATATGAGCGGTGGAGGATGAACTCTTTCTGTCACTTGCATGAGCAACGAAATGAGTTTCCAACCTCAACCCTCTGATATTAATTATGTCCATTCCTGGAACATCATCCAGCATCCAGAGGTGGAAAAACTCCCTTTTGCAACATTTTTATCCAGCCTGAAGCATCATGTGACTGCTAAGCTTTGCTTTTCAGCATCATATCACAGACTAGCAGCTGTTGATACACACATGACAAGAGTCAAGAGATCTCAGAGAAGGATGAAGATGTTGCTGGATAAGACGTTAGAGGGTGTCACTGACTAAACCTGACAAAGTTCTGCAGTGCATATTTTAAGGAACTATATAAGTTATTTAGATACTTTATATTCTTTTAAGTGAAGAAATAGTTACTTTGGGATTGCTTATTTTTTATGATGATGTAACTTTTTATTTTTATGAATGAATGAATGTTTAGTTGTTGACATTGATGCTGTCAGCCACATGGTTTGGTCTCCGAGCAGAACGGAAAGCTGGACTCAGATGCAGTGTGGTGCTGCTGGATCAGCAAAGTCCACTGGGCATCAGCACAGCAGAATCAATCACACTGTCATTTTTTCAGAACTGGACATCAAGCTCAGGCAGACTGGCAACTGGGTCAGTGGCAACTTGGTTGGCCTCACGGAGATGCTTCACACATCAGTCTATGATTTGTATCCCTGCTCCTCAGAGGATCCCTGATGACGGGTCAGAAGAAATTAATCCATCACAACAACTTGTCAGAGTAATGACCTTTTGGTCATTGATCAGAACCTTTTTTTTTTTTTTTTTAATTGAAATGTATTTACAATACATTACAGAAGATAACAAAAGAATGACATAACTCACAACTGAAGCTCATGGGCAGCATCATAGATCATTCTAGTTTTTGCAGCTTTTACATTTGTGCAAAATTTTTTTACTTTGTGTACATATGGGTGTAATGTAGGAAACCTAACATACATGACATAGGTTTTTGCTTAGAAAATTTGCTACAATGTATATGAAATTTATATATAAAGAATATATGTATATCTATATATCTATATATCTATATCTATATCTACATATATATATATATATATATATATATATATATATATATATATATATATATCTATATCTATATATATATATATATATATATGAAATGATAATATATATGAAATAAATAAATAAAGACTCTTCAAGTCTCTGGTTCTGATGCTACTACCCCAGCAGATGCTGCAAAGCTGACTGCACTCTCCACAACAGACTTATAGAAGATATGCAACATCTTGGTGCAGACGTTAAACCATCTCAGCTTCCTGAAGAAGTACAGTCTGCTCTGACCTTTCTTGTAGATGTAGTCAGTGTTGCATTTCCAGTCCAGTTTGTTGTCCAGCTGAACTCCAAGATACTTGTATTCCTCCACCACCTCCACCTCCTCTCCCAGGATGGAAACAGTGCTTTGTTTATTCTTCTTCCTCCTGAAGTCAACAATCATCTCTTTTGTTTTGCTGCTATTTAATATGAGATGATTGTCACCGCACCATTTAACAAACTGACTGACCAGTTCTCTGTACTCTGCTTCTTGTCCATCCCTGATACACCCCACAACTGCAGAGTCATCAGAGTATTTCTGCAGATGACAGGACTCAGAGTTGTACTGGAAGTCTGAGGTGTACAGAGTGAAGAGGAATGGCCAGAGTACAGTTCCTTGTGGTGCACCAGTGCTGCTGACCTCCATCTCAGACACACAACCTTTCAGTCTCACAAACTGGGGTCTGTTTGTGAGGTAGTCATAGATCCAGGTGGTTGTGGAGGTATCCACCTGGAATTTATGGAGCTTCTCACATAACAAAGCAGGCTGAAGGGTATTAAAAGCACTGAGAAATGAAAGAACATGACCCTCAGAGTGCTGCCTGAATGGTCCAGATGAGAGTGTGCTCTCTGGAGCAGGTATATGATGGCATCTTCAACCCCAAGTCCATTACGATATGCAAACTGTAATGGGTCCTGAAAGGTGTTTACTTGCTTGTTGAGGTGAGCCAGTAAGAGTCTCTCCAGGACTTTCATGATGTGAGATGTCAGGGCAACTGGTCTGTAGTCACTTGGTTCAGCTGGTTGTGTTTTTTTAGGCACTGGAACAAGGCAGGAGGTTTTCCACAGCACTGGGACTCTATTTTGTCTCAGACTGGTGTTGAAAAGGTGCTGGAGAATCGGACATAGTTGTTTTGAGCAGGTCTTGAGAACTCTGGGACTGACACCATCTGGACCTGCAGCCTTGTTCTGGTTCAGTTTCTCAAGTTGCTTCTTAACCTGATTGCAGGAGACAAACAAGGTGGAGGTCTCAGGATGTCCTGATGTGGAGGGAGATGAAGCTGTGTTCTGGTCCATGACTGAGCTGCAGGGTGACAGATTGGAGGCGTGACAGGAAAGCAGTGGGCTTATGGAGGGTGTGTGGTCTGTTGGGCTGGAGGTAGGGGGTGAACTGAACCTGTTGAAGAATATGTTCAGCTCATTAGCTCTGTCCAGACCTCCATCAGGCTGGTCCCCCTTTAACTTGAAGCTGGTGATCTTCTTCATTCCAGACCACACATCCCTCAGGTTATTCTGCTGGAGCTGACTTTCTAACTTCTTCCTGTAGTCCTCCTTGCACTTCTTAGTTTGTGTTTTAAGTTGTTTTTGTGTTGCCCTCAATAACTCCCTGTCTCCATCCCTGAAGGCTTTCTTTTTGATGTTCAGCAGCTTTTTCAGGTCACTGGTGATCCAGGGTTTGTTACTGGGGAAGCACCTCACTGTTCTTGTTGGGACGATGCTGTCCACACAGAAGTTTATGTAATCTGTCACACACTCAGTCATGGCGTTGATGTCGTCTCCATGAGGTTCACAGAGGACGTTCCAGTCTGTAGCCTCAAAGCCTCCTCTAAGAGCATCTTCAGCTTCAGCAGACCAGATTTTGATAGTCTTTGTGATGACTGGTTGCTGCTGAACGATGGGCTTGTAGGTGGAGGTGAGAAGAACCAGATTATGGTCAGATCTTCCTAAAGGTGGCAGGGCAGAACAACTGTATCCATTATTCATATTTGCATAAAATACTACTGCACTTTCTGTATTGTTTCTGAGACCTTGTTAACATCTCATCCGTTTTGTTAGCTAGCAATCTCACATTACCCATGACGCGGTTGGTAGATATGGTTTAAATCTCTATCGCTTTCTCCTCTGCCTCACTCCCCCTCTGCATCCTCTTCTCTTTCTTTTCAATTCCATCGGGATTTGATGTGTTGTTTTGCTGATAATCCTGATTTGGGAGAGGTTAATTAGTTGATCCCGATTGTAAACAAGTCTTTCGTTGCCATGGAGACTCATCATAACAAGTCTTTAGAGAGCCAAAAATATGCAGAAAAATCTCTCTTGCAGCACACCCTCCAAACCGGCATGAAATCCTCAGAAAAAAAGACCTAATTTGAGCTAATATCTATGTAAAATTAGTTTGTACTTTTAAAAAAATTGAGAAAGCAGGTCAGAGCTACAACAATTTGTTGCCAACAGATGGTGCAATCTACAATAGAAAGGAATGGAAATATCTGAGAGTCTATGCTGGATATCTGCCACCGTGATGGTAACTGGGCCTTGTTCAGGGAGAGAGCTATGGTCTGCTCTGAGGTCTTTTAACCACTGTGCTTCACCGTTATGTGATGCCTCCTTCTCCCATAAGTCTGTTCTTGTTCTGTCTCCAGCCTTGGTGGGTCAGCTTGTGTAGTATTACCCTGCCACCGGGTGTACTCTTTAGCTGGGTTCGTTGAGAACAGCGAGTTTATTCTTCAACTTCTCTTGTGTATCTCTTCAGTCGCACAGCCAATGCTTGGAGTTCTTGTTTGGCAGTTTCCAGGGCCTCATGTATGGACATCTGGCTATACCTCTCTGGCACCCTCATCATGGTTGTGGACTGTGGGTATCAAAGTATCCATATGTCCCACAGCCTCTTCATATAGCCCCGCTAACTAGGGTTACTTGCATAGTAGCATTCCAACAGTTCCTTATATGCCTCTCGTGTCCACTGTCTCACTTAGAAATCATGATTGGAAAAGTCTTGTTTATGCTGGATCTACCATCCCTGACAGGACCCCAGCAAGAGGCTTCTAAGGCAGTCCAGCACTGAGTAGCAGGGCGTAAGATTTAGGCAGAGAAAGCATCAATGAAACATCAACACCAAGTGGCTGGAAGATCCTGTGGACTTAATAGGTTTATATGAGCAGATCCAGAAATGGTGTTTGCAGATCATGAACTTTCAGGTGAATAAAGCTGCATTGAGTCTGTAAACATGTGGTGACTGCAGCTATTTCTCACAGCCATCATGGAGGGTCTTGGGTGAGCATGCTGCTCGATGTGCAGGTTGAAGGATTCTCACTCAGAATGGCTCTAACTACAAAGATCTTTCTGTCGTTTCCTGAGTGGAAAGCATACCTGGAGAAGAAAAATCCTGGATTTTGTTTTTATGTCTCCCGGAGAGGAACAGGAATTTGTACAGCAGTTTGTTACTGTCACAGAGGAAAAGACATGCAAGAATCTTGTTAGGTTGATTTAACTTAGTAAAGCTGCAGGCAGTGAGAATACCACTCAGCAGGTCTTAAAATCCGTTTCAGAGGCTGCTTCCAGCCATCAGGCTGTCATCAACCCTAAAATCAAGCAGGACTGCTGCCAATGATTTTAATGGTGCTGTCAGCCATCCTTGGGAGATAATCAGTCACTTTGGAGAATATTGAAAAATATATTTTGTCTGAATAATGCATTTCTCATGGCTCTGGCTTGGGCCATTAGTGTAATTAGAAAGTCAGCTTGCATTAGATTGATATGGATGTATTGCCTGGGGATGGAGGAGGGAAGTGCATGTGTGTGTCATCAAATGAATGAGAGTGAGGTTGAAATTTGTAGTCAAATACAGAAACCAGATGAGTCATTAATTATGACAAAGCAAGAGTTTTGCTTCATCAATGCAACAAACAGCTGGAGCTGTTAAATATTATGTCAAGTCAGAGTCAAATACAATTCCTCTGCATCCATCAACACAAATCCGGGCATGTTTCAAAGGATTTTTCTTCTTTTTCCCAGTTTTTTTCGAAGCGGCCTGTCACTAGGAGGCAGAACAAAATTAGCACAATAAGATAGAAGCCAAACGATACAATAATGGTTAAAGATGAAAAGAAATTAAGCTGGATTGAACTTTAATTAACCCGTTGAACAAAGAGCTCCTTTCAAAATTACACTAAAGTCTCTGGGAAATTTATTCAGTTCAGCTTTATTTATACAGCACTTTTCACAGCGACATGCTCCGCAAAGTATTGTAGAGACAATTCTCAACAAGAAGGGAATCATACTGTACACATTCATACAGATTAAACTTTAAAATTGGAGCACCGACAATTTCTTTCGTCCGTCCACCACATTCATGTTTTCAGAGAGCTTACAGGTTCCTACCCAAATATGGATGGGGCACCAAAGAAGAACAGATCACAAATGGCAGAATGCCTTAAAGTGAAGCCATGTGAGGTCACTTATCAACATCAGGTTGTTGCTGTGGGTGAAGTGGACGAGGGTCCAGGGTGTCCAATGAAAAGGCCAAAATATATAACTGGAACTGGTTTCCAGACTGTAGTGAATTCCTCTGGTGATGTCTGATCTGTGTTTTTAAAATATGTTGCCTCTGATTTTGTCATGATTTGGGTTTTTCCCTTTGCTTTCTTTTCGGGCTTCCTGTTTTATTTTGTAGTTTTTCCTGTTTAGTTCCCTTGGTTCTTGTTTAGCTTCATAGATTTCCTATTGATTTAGTTCACCTGGGTTCATTTTGTTAATTTGTTTCACCTGTGTCTCATTTTGTTTTGTGTATTTATATCCCTCAGTTTTTTTTTTTTTGTCTTGTGGCTGGATCATTTCGTTAGGTTTGCTGTGTTAGTTAGTTAGTTAGTTAGTTAGTTAGTTAGTTAGTTAGTTAGTTAGTTAGTTAGTTAGTTAGTTAGTTAGTTAGTCAGTCAGTCAGTCAGTCAGTCAGTCAGTCAGTCAGTTAGTTAGTTAGTTCTTAGTCTCCTGGGTTAAAATAAATTAGTCCTGAACCTGCATCCCTGTTCCCTCGTCTCTGTGTTTGGGTCCACTCCTTCACCATCTCCACTGCCTGCCGTGACAGATTTACAGGACAGCTGTTTTCCCCTGTTAGTCCTGAAATGAAAACCTATCATAATCTGATTCAAAATGTAATCTGATTCATGTAATCTGATAATTATGTATTCTGATTATTGATTGATTCTGTTTCATTATGTAAGGAGATTTATGATGTATCTAGTTTTATGATGTGATAGTTAATCCCATTTCCTGCTGGTATCATTTGGAGGGAGACTAAAATCAGACCAGATCCTTGTGGAACACAATAATTAAGTCTGGCATATTTAATGTGAGCAAAACATGACTGAAAGTGTGAAAGTTAGATTTGATCCAAGGTCAACTTCTGCACCTGGTAAACAATGGTATCTGAAACATGGCAACTCAAGTCAGCTTGGACAGTGTAAAATTAGCAACTTGTGACATGCCTTTCCATGTAAAGAAGTATTGCTGCAAATATGAGCCAATATAAGCAGAGGACTTCTTCTGAAGACAGGCCTCCCTTGTCCTACACTGAAGCTGTGTTAGTCTGTGCAATAAATGAAGTCCCTTTCGCCATGGGCTGCCGTGTCCTCTGTAGCATCAAAGTAGTATAAAATATTCCACAACAAAAGCAGGCTACCAACAAATACTCAAATATGCCACCAAAGACAGTAAAATCTGAAGAGGAGTTTATGTCCTCCTCACAACTCAGGGATCTTTTGGATCAACAAGCGACATTTTACAAGAAGACACTACAACAACAGAAAAGTACCTACTCAAGCTTTGTTCAGATAAGGAATTCTTTCAATCAAAGATTAGACGGTGTGATTAAAGATGTGTGTGATCTCAAGACAAGTCTCCCGGAAGGATGCAGATGATTTAAAAAAATCTGTCTGACACTCTCCGACCAGTGTAAGGAGATAAACAAAGACATAAATGCTCTTGGTTCATCATTCAGCAACGTGATTGGCATAATTGACTACATTAAGACTAATTCTCGACTCATTAACTTGATGTTAAATGGAACACCAGAGTCTGATTATGAGAAATGGTCTGATTCTGAAAGTGAAATAAGGAAGATCATAACAGACAAACTCAAATTGGATTCTAAGCATGTTGAAATTAAACATGTTCACCGCTTTAGAAAATCACAAGGCGAAGGAGGCCAACCCAGACCAATAGTGGTAAAGTTTCTGAGATTTAAAGACTGGAAGGCAGTGTTGGAAAATGCAAAACACCTCAAAGGATCAACTATCTGGATCAAATATCATTATTGAGGATTTTTCTGAATCTGTTCGGCGAAGACGTAAGGAGTTGATTCCAGCAGTGAAAGAGACAAGACAAAGAGGTGACATTGCTCATCTCAGATATGATAAACTTATCACTCATTGTCCTAAAAGGTTAGCACCAGTTTCAAAATGTTACTTTCATTATTTAATTAATTAATTTTATTTATTTTTTGTTGTTATAGCATAGACAGTCTTGAAATATGTTCTGAAGGTCAGAGGGTCCACCTATTTGTTGTTCTCTTTGTAGAAATAGGTCTCATTTGGGATAAACATAGATTTCTTACAGAGAAGGAAAATTGGGGTCAACATGGCCATGTGAAAGTTGAGACTGTGTTTCCATTTTTTTACTGAATGGCTATGAGTTAAATGATTTTTTTCTGATGATAACACGTTCACTTTAAATGAGACTTTTGTATTTAAGTCATTAAATTTTAACAGAAATTATGTAATACACGGGTTGGATACTGATCCGGATTTAAATTTATTTTTAAATGCAAAAAATTCTAATTCATGTAAATATTATGATTAAGTTAAATTCAATAGTTTGTCTAAATCATATTCCAAAATAAGGAAAATGTTTTCAGTATTACATCTAAATATACATAGTCTTCCACAAAGTGATGACAAGATGGCACACTGTTTGTCTTCCTTGATTCAAGAGTTTTCAGTTATTGCTTCAACAGAAACATGGTTGACTAAGCAGTCCAAAGAGTTTGGTCTATATTAACTGTCATCCCATAACTCTACTCACTATATGTCAGACAATCAAGATTTGCAGGAGGAGCTTCCATTGATGTTCACAAAAATCTGGATTTTGTCCATCTTGCAAGGAAGTTGAATGAAACACAAAATGGAATCTTTCTTTATGAAAACTTTGTCAAATAAAATATCTAAAAATATCATGATTGGCGGTATTTATAGGCCTCCAAATACAGATGTACATTTTAATCAGTGTTTTAGTAGTATTTTGGAAGTTTTAAAAAATAAAATGAGGCTTTAATATAAATTTAATTAATAAGGACTCACTCTGCAAGGTTTGTATTTTGGAATAATCTGCATGCAAATTATTTTCCTTCAACTCCCAAAACAACAAGAATTACAGAGAATTATGCAACATTAATAGATAATATACTATTTAATACATCAGAGCATGTGACAAAATCTGGAGTTTTTTATACAGATTTTTTGGATCACATCCCAATATTTCAATTAACTGACTCAGGCACCAGTTGCTTGCAGAATAAAGAGTCATTTTTCAGTTGTCAAACTTATAGTACTGGTAATAAAATAAAATTTAAACAAATGCTGGGGAATATTTCTTTCACATGTGTTTTAGGGAAAATGTAATGTAGTTTATCAGATATTCATGCAAAAAAATTAATGTTTTTGAAAAAAGTATTTTCCTATTACTAAAAGATATGGGAATACATTTTAAAAAAAATCAATGGTTTACTGGAGGTTTCACTAAATTTTTACTAACAAGACACATGCTATATAAAAGATATTGCTCATTTCCCATATATGAAACATTTTGAAATAAATACACTCCTCTGCTTAGAGTGACAAAGAAAAAATATTTTACCAATCTTTTCCAAAAATCAATCAATAATATCAAGGACACTTGGAAAACAATAAATGGAGTTCCTCACAGAAGGAGAGCACTTTTGAACTATCCTTCAATACTTTCTGTGAGCCATTTGATATTGTTTGTAGGCTTGATAGTTATTTCTCAAATGTGGGAGCTTCTCTTGTTAAGAAAATAAAACTACAAATGTGAATCCATTAGATCACATTATAGGTCAGTTTTCTTCTATCAGTGACTTTGAACCACCTAATTTCAATGAGGTGCAGGTAATCACTTTCAGAACTAAAAAAAAATATGCCTTGCCATGATGGAATAAGTGCTGCTTTTGTGAAGGATGTTGTTCCTACAAATACTGAACAACTCGCTCATATTTTTGCATTATTTTTGAACACTGGCACCTAGTAGTGGTACCTTCTGAATTAATAATAGCCAAAGTTTTACCTCGGTCTAAAAATGTGGATCACACAATCTTTTTTCAAACTATCGCCCTATTTCAATATTGCCATGCTTTTCAAAGATCTTGGAAAAATGGTTTACAAAAGACTTCAACAACACTTAATTAAGAATAGCATATTGTATAATTATCAGTATGGTTTCCTGTTTTTTCTTTATGACTGTGAATGCCCATTGGGATGTGTCCAGTACATTGCAGCCCTGTTAATAGTGAAAACTTCCTGTTCTGTAATACATTGGCAGTGTCTCACAACAACCACGTACACATAGAGATGCTCCTAAATGTAACTCTGACCTGTGCTGTTTGAAATCTATTACTTTTTACATAAAGTTATGGTGGAACTTTATTTTTTATTGAAGCTGCTGCCATTAACTCTCGAGTGAGTTATTTAGCGAGTTATTTAGAAATGTAACAAAACATGTTTCAGTAAAATGTTGAGTAAGAGCAGAAATAACCAGAAGGAAACAGGCTTGATATAGATGGGAAACTAAATGCAAATGTGCTAGATATGTTGAATACCAAATGTTTATCTGTAGCTCCATCGTGACAAAATGTGGATTTAAGACGGCGTTATACTATAACATCTGTATGAGAAATGAGTGTTTCAAAGGGAACTGATGTTTCGGGGGAAGTCTGAGACTGCGATGGATGGATACTGTACTCAGACTTTTTCATGATTCATCTTTCCAAGCTTTTCAGAGAACGTCTTTTTCTCTGCTCAAATAGCTGCCTACATCAATAAGAAGATGATGTTTTTGTTGTCCAATCTTTTGTTGTCCATTTAACACTTGTTAAGCACATGACTGAACGTTTCTTCCTTAAGTTCAGAAGAGGTTCAAAAGCTCACATCAACTCTGCTGCTTTATTATTATAATTATATGGTACTTATTATGTGGTTTTACATGGTATAACCAAAAAGAAGCAGGAAGTGGAGTTTGTTTATTTCTAGTTTATGTAACTACCTTGTTTGCCCCCTGTCCAATCAGAAGCCTTCCCAACAACCAGATCTAATACAGAATTAAGTAATGGCAAATAGTGTCTTCCATGTAATCCTCAATTTGGATTTAGTATTTCCATGTAAGCTTGAAGGAGAATGATTTAATTTGGAATTTATAATTCAGAATTAAACATGTCATAGCCACAGTTCCACTAAATGTTGGGACAAATACCAGAAAGGAACCATTTAAAAGTCTCATCAATCTATCTCTTCTTGGTAGAAGATAAACATTGGAAGATGATGAAACTGAGAAATTTTACCATTTTGTGTCAAATATAAACTGAAGTTCATTCACTATTATTTTGTAGGTTCATCCCATTTCCATGTTTTGTTTATGTCCTGTTCATCAGCAAATTGTTTATACGGTATTTATGCACTCCTATGGCATCATCATTTGTTCAGTCCCATCATTATATTTAATCTGTGTCTCCGTTAGTTCTTTATCTTCACTTATCTTTAAACCTTCATTCCTACACCTGTCGGTCTCTTCATCCTCATCCTTCTCACATGCTGATAGAAAATATGAGCTGGTTGTGAATCTGATGCAGAAACACATCTGTAAAAAGTTCAAAAAGGAGCAGTCTGGAAAAGTTACTGGTACAAATCAGAAACAACTAGCAGCATTTGACAACTAGGTTAACTGGAATCATGTGGAATCCTGACAGCCATGTGGATATACACTGCTCAAAAAAATAAATAGAATACTAAAGTAACACCTTGTAGATCTGAATGAATAACATACTTTCATTAAATACTTGAGGTCTAGCATTGTCTTGCATTAGGAGGAACCCAGGGCCAACCGCACCAGCATATGGTCCCACAAGGGGTCTGAGGATCTCATCTCGGTACCTAATGGCAGTCAGGCTACCTCTGGCGAGCACATGGAGGGCTGTGTGGCCCTCCAAAGAAATGCCCCCCCCCACACCATTACTGACCCACTGCCAAACCGGTCCTGCTGGAGGATGTTGCAGGCAGCAGAACGTTCTCCACGGCGTCTCCAGACTCTGTCACGTCTGCCACATGTGCTCAGTGTGAACCTGCTTCCATCTGTGAAGAGCTCAGGGCGCCAGTGGAGAATTTGCCAATCTTGGTGTTCTCTGGCAAACGCCAAACGTCCTGCTGTAAGCACAACCCCCACCTGTGGATGCCGGACCCTCATACAAACTCAATCAAGACACACACACACAGTCCAGGGAGGCGGTGGGGACCGGGGGTGGTCTCCTCCCACAATTAGTGTTGATTGTCAATTAGTGTTGCTTCCCAACTGGACAGTTCCATTTCACAGAAGTCTGGTTGACTTGGAGTTACATTGTGTTGTTGAAGTGTTCCCTTTATTTTTTTGAGCAGTGTATATGGTTTGTAGTCCCAGAAACTAGAGCTTATCCTGAACCCAGCAGGCCAGAGAAAGATGCCCTATTGCCTGTTTACCTTCATCCAGTCAATACTGGTGATATGCAGTGACATATGATGACATGATACGTTACTGGTGATATGCAGTGACATATGATGACATGATACGTTACTGGTGATATGCAGTGACATATGATGACATGATACGTTACTGGTGATATGCAGTGACATATGATGACATGATACGTTACTGGTGATATGCAGTGACATATGATGACATGATACGTTACTGGTGATATGCAGTGACATAGGATGACATGATACGTTACTGGTGATATGCAGTGACATATGATGACATGATACGTTACTGGTGATATGCAGTGACATATGATGACATGATACGTTACTGGTGATATGCAGTGACATATGATGACATGATACGTTACTGGTGATATGCAGTGACATATGATGACATGATACGTTACTGGTGATATGCAGTGACATATGATGACATGATACGTTACTGGTGATATGCAGTGACATATGATGACATGATACGTTACTGGTGATATGCAGTGACATATGATGACATGATACGTTACTGGTGATATGCAGTGACATATGATGACATGATACGTTACTGGTGATATGCAGTGACATATGATGACATGATACGTTACTGGTGATATGCAGTGACATAGGATGACATGATACGTTACTGGTGATATGCAGTGACATATGATGACATGATACGTTACTGGTGATATGCAGTGACATAGGATGACATGATAAGTTACTGGTGATATGCAGTGACATAGGATGACATGATACGTTACTGGTGATATGCAGTGACATAGGATGACATGATACGTTACTGGTGATATGCAGTGACATATGATGATATGATAAGTTACTGGTGATATGCAGTGACCTATGATGACATGATACGTTACTGGTGATATGCAGTGACATATGATGATATGATAAGTTACTGGTGATATGCAGTGACATAGGATGATTTGATAAGTTACTGGTGATATGCAGTGACCTATGATGACATGATACGTTACTGGTGATATGCAGTGACATATGATGATATGATAAGTTACTGGTGATATGCAGTGACATAGGATGACATGATACGTTACTGGTGATATGCAGTGACATAGGATGACATGATACGTTACTGGTGATATGCAGTGACATATGATGATATGATAAGTTACTGGTGATATGCAGTGACATATGATGACATGATACGTTACTGGTGATATGCAGTGACATATGATGATATGATAAGTTACTGGTGATATGCAGTGACATATGATGACATGATATGTTACTGGTGATATGCAGTGACATATGATGACATGATACGTTACTGGTGATATGCAGTGACATATGATGACATGATACGTTACTGGTGATATGCAGTGACATATGATGACATGATACGTTACTGGTGATATGCAGTGACATAGGATGACATGATACGTTACTGGTGATATGCAGTGACATATGATGACATGATACGTTACTGGTGATATGCAGTGACATATGATGACATGATACGTTACTGGTGATATGCAGTGACATATGATGACATGATACGTTACTGGTGATATGCAGTGACATATGATGACATGATACGTTACTGGTGATATGCAGTGACATAGGATGACATGATACGTTACTGGTGATATGCAGTGACATATGATGACATGATACGTTACTGGTGATATGCAGTGACATAGGATGACATGATACGTTACTGGTGATATGCAGTGACATATGATGATATGATAAGTTACTGGTGATATGCAGTGACATAGGATGATATGATAAGTTACTGGTGATATGCAGTGACCTATGATGACATGATACGTTACTGGTGATATGCAGTGACATATGATGATATGATAAGTTACTGGTGATATGCAGTGACATAGGATGACATGATACGTTACTGGTGATATGCAGTGACATAGGATGACATGATACGTTACTGGTGATATGCAGTGACATATGATGATATGATAAGTTACTGGTGATATGCAGTGACATATGATGACATGATACGTTACTGGTGATATGCAGTGACATATGATGATATGATAAGTTACTGGTGATATGCAGTGACATATGATGACATGATATGTTACTGGTGATATGCAGTGACATATGATGACATGATACGTTACTGGTGATATGCAGTGACATATGATGACATGATACGTTACTGGTGATATGCAGTGACATATGATGACATGATACGTTACTGGTGATATGCAGTGACATATGATGACATGATACGTTACTGGTGATATGCAGTGACATATGATGACATGATACGTTACTGGTGATATGCAGTGACATATGATGACATGATACGTTACTGGTGATATGCAGTGACATATGATGACATGATATGAAGTGACATGATGAACATGACGTTGGGTTACTGTTCTGGTAATGGTACTGGTTGGGTTTATCATGCAGTAGTTGTAGTGAAGATCAGGATCACGTCAGAGAATAAAGTAGATTCAATGAGTCAACTTTATTTATAAAAACATTTACAACAAGATGTTGAGCAATGGCCCAAACAGCGACTGAGCTTACTCGACCTAAAGCCATAATAAAATCCGCTCTGAAATGAACAGCGAGCCACTGCAGATGTGAGACATGCCAGTTAACATCTGGACAGCTGCAGAAGGAGAAGGAGGACTAGAGACTCTTCCAGTCTCCACATCTGTCACAATGAGTCATAATCAGTGATCTCTTTCCAGGATAAACGCCTGCTGATGTTAAAGCTTGTGTGAGCAAATGCTGCTGTTTGTAGACAGTCAGCATGCTGCTGTGATGCATTCATGACCACTCTGTGATTTAGTTCTGCAGACGAGAGCAGGGATGGTGCAATGAAGCTGTTTACTGTATAAACAGAAGGATGAAGTGTGGTGTTTGTGCCTTACCTTCCTAATTCAGAACACAAGGATGGCATTCTGCCTCATCTTTTCTCCTGATTTATACGTTGCAGGAGGTTATTAAAGCACAGAAAACTAAAGCTAAAATGTTGTTTAAGACCCCAAATGGCTTGATGACAGTATTTACTTCTTGTTTATTGTATGAAGGAAGGCGTCTGACGTAGCTGGCATGTTGAAGATGGCAGCATCTGCTGTGCTTATCTGAGTTACTCCTGAACGGGCACTCCAAACTTTATTCTACTGCAGTGGTACACTTGTATGTGCTCAGAGTGACTGCTTGCATTTTATTAATAAATCTATTAATTCTATTAATTATCATTTTATTTGTTCAAGTGTTTGAATCTGCAAGCAAAGATAATATTGACTGCTGGCTTTTCAGCTTGTAGCATGGATTTATCCAACTATGGGCTGATAACTCTTCACAACAAGGAAGTGCCTGTCAAGCATCATAGCAGCTGAGATAAGTGGGCACATTGATCAATACATGACAGAAACACAGAAAGGCATCGGTAAAGGGACCAGGGGCCTCATTTATCAACCTTTGTGTAGCAACGCTGACTACAGGTGGCGTACGTACGGAAAACAGGAAATGCGGCGCAAAAAAACGTCACAATTTACAAAACGGTGCACGCGCACGTCCCACGCCTGTTTCGCTTCATAAATCAGGATCAACACTAAATTTTGTGCACGTGAGGGAACATCTTGTCACACCCACATGTTGGTTATAAAAAGTCAGGTGAACACCCTGATAAATATTAATCCATCTCATTTCCATGACGGTTCTGCAGGAAAAAAAGCCAAAAAGAGGAATTTTAGGAAGATGAGGAAGAAATTCTAATGCATGAGGTTGTAAAATGTCAAATATTTTATCTGGTGGAGACGGGATGGACATCAGCACCACCAGAAAGACAGAGGAGGTCAGCAGGGGACAGATGCTGTCAGCGTCTCATCAGACCACCGGACTTATCCAGAAAGGACAAATAAAGTGGTCAGACAATAAAATGTAGGGAGAAAGTGCATCTTGGTCCACAGGAGGAGGAAGGGGGGGCGCTGCCCACTCCCACAGATTAGAAGCTGGCGGGAAAATGAAGGAGTCCAGAGATCCGCTGGAACAAAATGCTCCAGATGATGCTGGAAGTGCTTCATTCCTTTGTTTCAGATTATAAAATGAACGGACATAAATGAGACGTCTCTGACTCCAGTTTATTTACTGGGAACATACTGGTGTTCCTGTGTGTCCCAGCTGGGTTGCAGCGCTGCAGATGTGGTCGGAGAGGGGGGGCAGTGGTTCCACCTTGTGTCCTAGCTGCGGTGTCCTCGCAGAGGAACCAATAATCACCATGAAGGAGGAGGTGCAGGAGATGGAGAGGAATAAACACCACCCTGACAGAAACCACACTAAAGATAAACTTGTGAATAAATGAGAATTCTCCACCTCTGATGTGTTGCATCACTTCTAGACGTAAAGCAGCAGCGTTTGGTTCCAACGTGAGAGGATGATTGACAACACAATCATTCAGATTGGATGATTGATCAGGTGAACGCAGGTGAAGCGCTGACGTCATTTAGTAGCATGTTATGTAGCGTCTCCACTATCTGCAGACATCTGCAGCTGTACAACAGGTTTCCTCCTGGGCATGGAGGCACCTCCACCTGCCTCCATCTGCCCGATGGCCGCTACACCACGTCTGGCTGTGGAGAACATCGTTCTGTTCCTCTGCTCTGGGTTGGGAAAAGGAGCGGACCCGACCTGTCAGTCCCTTCCCTTTGGAAGGTGCCGGACTGGAGTCCAGAGTCTCCATGTTCCATGTCCACCAGCAGGGACAGATAAGCCACGTTGGGGAGCATTTTATCTCCAACCATCACTTCATGTTCTGTACCTGCAGGTGGAGGAAACAGTGATGGGCGACACGTCATTTTAATGCAATTATTCACTTAGAGCTTTATTAAAACAGCAGACTCTGTATTGCTTATTGTGTGATCTGGCTTTTATAACACCTAGAACTGCTTTGTTTCAGAACAGATTTTAGTGGTTAACGTTTTACGTGGTGAAGGAACAATATCAAATGTGCATTTTCTTTTTCTTTTTTTTCTTTTTTTTTTGCAGATGCTGTTAATGTGCAACATTCTGCGTAAAAGTTTGTATTCTTTGGTTTTATTTTTTTGCCGTTGGTGTCGCCGTTTCCGGTTTCTCCAGATGTTGTGTGTACGGCAGGGTCAGAGTTGACGTGGAAGTCGGGACATTTTACCGCCAAGTGTTTTCATAAATCCCAAAAGTTGACTATAATTGGCATATGCCGGGTTTTGTGCGCGCAACAGCTTCAGAAATGACGCTCCAGAGGAGCCAAACACCAACTGCTAGTTGACAGAACTGTCGCCCTTGACAAGGGTTGCCACCTTTTAGTAATAAAAAGGGACGACCACCACAGATCCAACTGGGAGGTGTGCCCACAGCACAGATATGTTTTGTGCTAGTATCTTAAGTAAAGGACTGATGAATAAGTAATTAATCAAACTGAAAGATGGAAATGCTTCATTAGCAATGAATACATTCTTTGTTTTGTATAAAGGGTTGCTAATTAGGCTACACAAAGCTGTGATTACATGGACCTATAGAACTATTTGAGGAAAATATATACTATAGTACAATATGCACAGTACTTGGTTCACAAACTTAGTATTTAATTAACCTAGTTAATACTGTGTGATGTTACACACAGCAACAGCACTAGTGTCCTTACTGCATGTAGAGTGTGCAATATTTAAAAAAAAACCCACCTGTGTCACTTTACCTCGGTCAACTCGGGAACATCGAGGCGAGGAGTGGGATGATAGATGGTTTATAAGATTGATACCATGGTCAGTAAGAATGTTCATGCCAACTGGTGTGCATTATTTTTGTATATAAACACATAGCTCGCCAAGTTAAATTACTGTTTCATCATTTTGTTTTGGGCATCACCACTGCAACGTGTTAATCAGCTTGTTCAGATCAGCTCGCTTGTGGTTGATCTGAAAAATATCTTAGAATATTTAACAATTTTTAATAACAAAAAAGAAATATACATTTGTTATAAAATGTTTACCGTGTGGGACCATGGTGGACGGCGCTCTGCGTTGTGGTGTTCTAGTCTCTGTGTTGTGCATTAAAAGCGTGAAGTGCACGATTGTCCTCACTGGTTAATCCTTATATATAGGACTATATTTATTTGCTGCCTGTCTCATGATTTGAAAGGAAGTCATGTCATCACAACAGCTTAACAACAGTAATAAGAAAATTTATTTAATGATCACTGAACACAGATTGCTTAAAAAATGGATAAAAAACACATAAATCTCAATTTTAATTTAAGCATTATTAAAGAAACTATCTGTGTTATAACAAAAACACAAAACTCAGTGTTTAAACATGAAAACAATTTTATTAAGATTCTTCTGTAAATCGCCACCAAAGTCAGACAGTATGGGTTATAACCAGAATGCTGAGGAACAACCCAAAAGTAGCACAACGAAGTACACTAGAGATGAGACATTTTACACAGATTTCCAAGCCTGTTTCAGTTTGTTGAAGCAGACTGGTTTTAAACACTGAGTTGATGCTTCAGTTAAATCTTGGCGATGTGACCAAAAGGACAACATTTTATATTATATTGTTAAAAATGAAAGCTCACAGAAGAGATGACTGTTTAAGATTGATTTTTATGGCTTTTGTGCTAATAAATTTTAATGTGGGAATTGTTTTTAAGTTTGTGGCAGCTGTAGCTGCAGCTGACCACAAGATGTCCCTGTTTTTCTGAGGATTTTATTCATTCATTCATTCATTATCCACTTAGTCTGATGCGGGGTTGTGGGGGAGGACAGGTGGCCAGTCCATCACAGGGCTTTCTGTGGATCCTAAACTTCAAATCTGTTTTTGAAACAATTGGGAAAAGTCTCAAAAGCGCTACAAATCTTAATTTTCCCATCTCTAAAGCACCTCAATCAGTTATCCCTGAAAGTCTCACTCATGAAGACCAATCTTCAGAAGTTGGGTTCAGGAAGTCAAGGAATCAAATGACCACTGGGTAAATTTGGTGGGGGGAGTAATCCAAATGAACAAACAAAAGAAAATAGAATAAAAATAAACAAACAAGAATGGTTATTTCACCTCACAGCTGAGAGTTCAATACCATTTCACATGCCCTGCAAGACCAGGCGGAATAACTACCATAACAAAACTAAAACCTAAAGCAAAATCTTAGGACAGCAGGAAACAGTGATGAAAACCATTCAGCAACTGTAAAATACAAAAACAATCAACTAAACACTCCAAAATATGAACCTTACTATTAAAAATACTCAAATGGTGCAAACCATCTGCTACGTTGGCATCTCCAACACAACGAAGCCATGGCCAAGTCGATGCAGTTTCGTTAAAATCTTGTGTGGTCACACTGCAATATCAAAAAATAATATTAAAAAGTATTTACATACAGAAACAGCCATGTTAAAAACAAATTGCTTACCAAGCTCACTCTCCACTTGAGGCTCACCTCATCACCAGCCTCAAAAACACCTGGCACCTCCTGTCAAAGACTGCCTCCACCCACCAGGTGCATACATTTTAAAAATAAACATTTACCTATATATTTATTACTGTTATTTTTTTTATAAGTGAGGCGTTTATTAACTTTTTATCCATTAAAAATGTGTTTTTAATTGGCTATATATGGTATTTGTATTGGCTAATACAGCATAAAAATAAATGATCCTGCTTTCCTGATGCTGTTAGATGTCAGACAGTCCACCGTGCATGACTAACCAGTTACTGACACATTGTTCCAGTTGCCTTGTAAACATCTTCACTGACACTGCACCCAAGAATGCGCCTCTTCTCACTGGTGCTGCCAGAGCTTTTGACTTAAGATTACCAGGTACAGTTGACATGAGTAATGCCTGTCTCTAGGCAATGGTGACTGCCCAACACGCAGGAACAGATGGGGAGGAGGCAAAGACCTGCACAGATTCCGCCTGAAGAGACATTTTCGCTGGCTGTTGTGTTTTATTTTGTTAACTATTTCTAGTGTTGATGTGTCTCACCGACATATTCTATTTTACAGTCATTTAGCAGACGCTTTTATCCAATTTCTGGCAGCGTCCACAGCCTGAGAAACCACTTTACTGCTTTCTTCTGCAGGCCTGGGCTTCACAATACAGCACCTTGCAGAGACAGGACGAAGAGAGAAGAGGAAATAAAGATAATACTGGATTAAACACCATAAGGAAAGACAAAAGTAAACAATCTGTTAAAGATAAATCTTTAGAGGACCCTTACAGATATTTTGGGTTATACCACTTAAACACACAAAGTGGTATAACCCATTGACAGCGACATCAGAGTGAAGTTGACTACCTGCAAGGTTTGGTGTGACAATCATTTATTGGACAAATAAATCACTTCCAGCAGTGGAGCTGGTAACTAAACACCATATTGTTTCCATGCCTGCTATTTTGTATTGAAAGCATCATGAAGGAGGCAGGACCTGCATGTCGATCAGCACGCTGTTTAATCACAATCTTCAAGGAAGAAATGTGGTTGTGAGAAAATCTTCAGTGATTGTGAACAGAACTCAAATCACAATTAACTTATTATAGAAGATTTAAACAACCTACTTAAACCACATTTAAAGTAAATAAATCAAATAAATAAATTTCTTCCATCATGGTGCACGCCATACATATATATTTGCTGAAATTTTTTCAAACAGATGAGTGTTGACATAAACTCCCATAACTCTGTTAGCCCGACCCTAATAATGCAAAATAACAAAACATCAATTAATTTCCACTTGTCTGAGAGAAAATGAGAAAAACCAGGGGACAGTATGTTTGACCTTGTTACAGGAAGGAAAATGGAAGCACAATTTTTATTTGCACCCTGCAGCTATCAGGTTGTTGACAGATTCCTTTCCCCCAGAAAAATTTGCAGGCATAAACAGCAAACCATTAAAAAGCCATAATCCATAAATCACAGCAGCAATAAAACTTTCCTTCCGTCTTTACAGCCGTTTCCTAATCACTCTACTTCCTTCCCTTGGGCACTCTGCAAATAGTCTGCAATCCCTGCTGTGGTTTCCCTCCGACTGCTAACTCAATTCCACATCCCAAGGCTCCCTGTGTCTACGAAGACAGGAAGTGCCATTGAAGGTACCCTGAGCTCTCTAGAGAGAAATGTATTATGTGGAAATCTATAAAGACTGAAAGGATGGGAGGAGAGGTCATCCTGTGTTTCATATCAGCAGCAGGTGATGGCTGGTAGGAGGAGATGAGAGCTTTTTTAAAACTGAACAGCCTCAAAGCATCAAACATATACTCTCCGCCCTTTATCTCTGTATCTGTATATTATTTAATATTAATGATATCTTTTTTTATCTGTCTGATTTCTCTTGTTGAAAATGTGATTTTTTTTATCCTCACTGTTATGAGGATACTGCTGGATTTCTCGCCAAGTAAATGAGATAAAGTGTCATTTAATAAACAGACAAAGGATAATTTCCCATTGTGACAGGTCTGTTATGAAAGGATTTCACTAGGGAGCACGTCAGAAATATGATTTCTATTTAATTGTCTTTTCTGCTTAGTACAGGGGTGTCCAAACTCAGCGGATGAGGGCCACTGTCCTGCATGTTTTCAATATTTCACTGCTCCAACATACTGGGCTTAGATTAGGCTAGGTATAAACCACAAAATCTGTCACTTATGAACAAATATTCTAACAAACATGTTGTTTCAATGATAATGAACAAAATTACTCACAGACAATCCCACTTTTTCACCTGTGAAGGCATGGATGGCAAAAGATGAGCACATAGCTGCTACTGGCTAAATGGAGCTCAGGAGGAAGTGACATAAAGGAAAGTGACCTCACTTCCTGTCTTGCTCAGATTAAGAAAATGAAATACAAAAACACAATATAATAGTTCTAGTACCGCTAGTGCCCACTAGTAGGCAATAAAGGCTAAGAGCCACGGTTGTTCAGAGTTCAGTGACTGTAAAAGAAGAGTAGCATGTTGTTGCCTGTGTGCTTAAAAATAGCTCAGTAAAAGTTAACTATAAACAATCTCCTGTTGTCCGCAATTCTTTCAAGAAATAGATGTTACATATTGGCGACGAGGAAACTGGTGGACTCGGAGGAAGCTGTTGGCAAAGAAAGCGGCTTGAGAGTTTTACGATGCAGATTATCGGCTAATGTCAGACAACGAGGACGCTAGTGCTGGCCGTGGTATGGCTGCTCCCATTTGACAGTAAGACGCAAACTTGGGAAGAGTATTGTGAAATTTTGGAGCACTTCTTTGAGGCAAACGGGATTACTGAGGCAGGAAGAAAGCAGGCCATATTGTTGAGCTCGGTTGGAATCAAGACATATAGTTTGATGAGAAACTTGCTAAGCCCGGACAAGCCTGGTGCTAAGTCATTCATGGAGTTGACAAATCTGCTTCAGTCACATTACAACCCGAAGCCCAGTGAAATAGTCCAAAGATTTAAATTTAATTTGCGGACTAGAGTGGCTAATAAGACTGTGTTGGAATATTTGGCCGTACTGAGGAAGCTCGCGCATCACTGCAATCATGGAGACAAGCTGACAGAAATGCTGTGAGATAGGCTCGTGTGCGGCATTGCAGATGACCGCATACAAAGACGGCTATTGACAGCTAATAAGGATATTCGCGACTTGCAGCAGAAGGCGCTGGAAAGTACCGTAAACAAAAGTGCAACATTGCTGTCTGTGCACAAGGTGAAAATGGACTATAAATGGCAAGGCAAGGGCGCTCCACTAGCTTGTTACAGATGTGGAGGACACCACTTGGCAAGGGACTGTCTGTTTCTAAATGAAAAGTGTCATGGATGTGGAAAAATGGGACATGAGAAAAAGATGTGCCAGTCTGCGCCTCCGCCTGACCAGCAGGCTAACGGGGGAGGAAAGAAGGCTTCTAAAGATGAAAAAGGTAGCTGCAAAGAAAAAACACGACACACGTCACATGAGTGAGTCCTCACAATCCAGTGATGAAGAAGTGTTTACACTGCACAATGTGAAGGAATCAAAAATGAAAAAAGTTGATCCTATTACCACACAGCTAGAGATAAATGGGCACAATGTTAAGTTTGAAGTGGATACAGGATGCAGTGTGACAATTTTGACAAAAACTGAATATGGCAAGTTGTGGACAGTTAGAAATGCACAGGAACTCCAAAACTGCTCAATGACTTTAAAAACATACACAGGAGAAAGAGTAGCGACACTAGGGACAGTAACTGTAAAATACCAAAATAAAGTCAAGCAGTTACCAGTGGTCGAAGCTGGCAGTGGACCAAATCTGCTAGGCAGGGCATGGCTAAAGGACTTGAAAATGAACTGTGTATATGTAAACAAGATGGAGCAACCCCCGCTAACTTTGCAAAACGTCCTCAAGCAAAATGAAGAGGTTTTCAAAGAGGAACTGGGAACCTGGAGAGGCCCGCCAGCAAAAATATACATTAAAGAGAATGTTGCACCAAAGTTCTACAAGCCAAGGCCAGTACCCTATGCCATGAGAAAGAAAGTGGAAACAGAGGTGGAGAGGCTCACAAATCAGGGCATAATTGAACCAGTGAAGTTCTCAGAATGGGAAGCACCAATAGTACCAGTGTTAAAGCCTGACAACACTGTGCACATCTGTGGACTACAAGCTCACTGTAAACCAAGTCTCCAAGCTAGAGCAGTATCCAATACCAAAGTTGGAGGACTTATTTGAAAAGCTGACTGGGGGGTGAAAAGTTCAGTAAACTATACCTCAGTCACGCATACCAACAAGTCACTCTTGAAGAAGCATCAAAGTCGTATGTCACCATTAATACACACAAGGGGCTCTTTCAGGTGAATCGCCTACCCTTTGGAGTTTCCTCCGGTCCAGCCATTTTCCAACGTATGATGGAAGGCCTGGTGGTGGGAATCCCTAATGTGGCTGTGTATTTAGATGACATTTTGCTGACCTTACACGAGGTTCTAAAGCATCTCAGAGAAGCAGGTCTTCGTTTGAAGTGTAACAAATGTGTTTTCATGGAGAAAGAGGCTGAGTTTCTCGGACACAAGGTGGATGTCTCGGGGCTCCATCCTCTGCCAAACAAGGTAATGGCTATAGAACAGGCACCAGCACCTACCTACGTCACGTTGCTAAGAGCTTATTTAGGCTTACTGAACTATTACAACAGATTCTTACCAAACCTGTCAACGTTGTTGGCTCCCTTGCACAAACTATGAAGAAAAGACACTAAGTGGAGTTGGCAGGAGGAGCAAGAGAAAGCTTTTGTGGAATCTAAAAGACTAATGCAGTCGTCAGAGGTGTTAGTGCACTACGACAGCCAAAAAGACTTAATACTGTCATGTGATGCATCGCCATTCGGAGTCGGGGCGGTGTTGTTGCATTGCATCTCAGACGGGCAAGAGAGACCCATTGGCTGTCACGAACACTCACGGCTGTGGAATCCAACTACTCCCAACTGGACAAAGAAGGACTGGCCATGATGTTTGGCATTTAGCGCTTCAATGAATACCTATATGGAAGAAAATTTATCATTTGCACCGACCACAAACCATTGGTGTGGTGTCACGCGAAACATCAGTTATGGGCCTAAATAGATCCCGGGTTTTATTAATAAAGTTACTGGGCCATTGTCGTACAAAGTCACGTTAGGAGATGGGACTATTGTACGGAGGCATGTTGACCAAGTTCTGGCAAGACCTGAAGACAAGGACGTAATAGAACTTAAAATCACACAACCACCCACAGTGTCATTAGCTGATGCTGCACTGGTGTTCCAGATTCCTGTAGAAGTGAAGAACAGCTGTGATCCGGAAAGGAATGTTCAAGACACCAAAGCATCTGTGAAGGACATTCCATTCCCAAGTTCTGAGACTCAACCTCCACCACAACTAGTAGATGCAGCCCCTCGACAATCTCAAAGGACTGTGTCAAAACCTAGTTACTTGGAAGACAATGCATGTTAAAAAAAAAGTGAAGTGCCTATAATAAAATAACAGGTGTCAGGTTAAAAATACTGTGTTTATATATATATATAAATATATAAAAAAACAAAAAACAAAACAAAAATGTTGGTGACACTGTTGTAGGTTGACATGCATAGATTTGTTAGGCCAGTGATATACGGGATTATTTTTGGATTTGTTTGTAAAGTGGGGTGGAAATAAAAAAACTTAAGGGGGGAGGAATATAGTAGTTCTAGTATTGTACCGTTAGTGCCACGAGTAGGCAATTCCACTTTTTCACCTGTAAAGGCATGGATTGCAAAAGATGAGCACATAGCTGCTACTGGCTCGAAAATGGAGCTCAGGAAGACGTGACATAAAGGAAAGTGACCTCACTTCCTGTCTTGCTCAGATTAAGAAAATGAAATACCAAAACACAATATAGTAGTTGTAGTGTTGTACCGCTAGTGCCCACTAGTAGGCAATATAGGCTAAGAGCCACGGTTGTTCAGAATTCAATGACTGTAAAAGAAGAGTAGCATGTTGTTGCCTGTGTGCTTAAAAACAGCGCAGTAAAAGATAACTAAAAACAATCTCCTGTTGTCCGCAATCCTTTCAAGACATAGATGTTACACACAACTAGGGGGTAATAACTGTAGAATATAAAAGATCTGATTCCATCACAATAATATTAGTAAAATAACTAACTGCTCTGGAATTGTGGTTGCAAATGTAGCCCTGTAGTAACTAG
The DNA here is from genome assembly GCF_933228915.1 of Telmatherina bonti. Taxonomy (NCBI): domain Eukaryota; kingdom Metazoa; phylum Chordata; class Actinopteri; order Atheriniformes; family Telmatherinidae; genus Telmatherina; species Telmatherina bonti. The sequence goes on along the minus strand of NC_136619.1, from coordinate 5,189,683 downwards.
GGGCTAAAGTAAAACCTCTTTGAGTTTATTTTGTCACTACAGCACCATAAAGTAAATGTTTGTTTACTTTGTACTGCTTTAGTTTTAAAAGATACAAAATACATTTATGAATGTGTTTCACTGTTGTTATTTTATTCAGACACGATGAGTGTAAATGTAGAGTTGAGAATATTATTTCGTTAAAATAATAGTTTTTAATTTGTATTTAGTCTGGTGTCACTTCCGGGTTTTATTCCTTATACGTAGTTTCTATTGGTTCTGGGATGTAGTCACTCACCTTTGTGTCTTTTGAATAGTGAAAAAGTGAAGGGGCGGGACTAACAAGGAGAGCGAACGGTGAGGGTGGAGGAGAGACCAGACAGGTGAAGAGACATGAGGGAAGCGAAAAGTTTGCAGCATGGAGATTAACGCAAGACAAAGAAACTTCTCACTTAACTGGCGGAGAGGGAGAGAAGAGGACGAAATGCTCCTATGTTTTATGAGTGGGAAGACGTGGACGTTCGGGAAAGGAGCCTCAAGGAGGAAAGCTGGCGTGGGAAGGCAGTTCATGGAGGACAACGCATCTCGACTGACGTCGCACGGATTCTCCATTCTGCAATCGGATAATTCAACACTCTCAATGTTTTGCAAGACCCACAGGCCTGCAACGTGTTTTTCCCTGAGACCTGGGATCCGTGAGTTCAGTACTAGCGCGAGTAACAATGTGTGTGTGTGTGTGTGTGTGTGTGTGTGTGTGTGTGTGTGTGTGTGTGTGTGTGGGCCCATGACCGTTTAATAAGAGACGTTTAAATTGCTTTAATGTGGTTTAAGTTTTGGTTTATATTTGCATTTGTACGACTGTGAATACTGATGGTACTGATACGAGTGCACAGATATAAGAAACCAGTGAGTTAAAAACACTTTATTGTGCAGCTTAGATGTTTTGAACCAACTGGAAAACTTTGGTTTATTTGTTTTATTTTGTGGCAAGCACAGAAGCAGCTTTCTGGATCAGTTTGTTGATTCTCTTCAAGTCTCTGGTTCTGATGCTACTACCCCAGCAGATGCTGCAAAGCTGACTGCACTCTCCACAACAGACTTATAGAAGATATGCAACATCTTGGTGCAGACGTTAAACCATCTCAGCTTCCTTAAGAAGTACAGTCTGCTCTGACCTTTCTTGTAGATGTAGTCAGTGTTGCATTTCCAGTCCAGTTTGTTGTCCAGCTGAACTCCAAGATACTTGTATTCCTCCACCACCTCCACCTCCTCTCCCAGGATGGAAACAGTGCTTTGTTTATTCTTCTTCCTCCTGAAGTCAACAATCATCTCTTTTGTTTTGCTGCTATTTAATATGAGATGATTGTCACCGCACCATTTAACAAACTGACTGACCAGTTCTCTGTACTCTGCTTCTTGTCCATCCCTGATACACCCCACAACTGCAGAGTCATCAGAGTATTTCTGCAGATGACAGGACTCAGAGTTGTACTGGAAGTCTGAGGTGTACAGAGTGAAGAGGAATGGCCAGAGTACAGTTCCTTGTGGTGCACCAGTGCTGCTGACCTCCATCTCTGACACACAACCTTTCAGTCTCACAAACTGGGGTCTGTTTGTGAGGTAGTCATAGATCCAGGTGGTTGTGGAGGTATCCACCTGGAATTTATGGAGCTTCTCTCATAACAAAGCAGGCTGAATGGTATTAAAAGCACTGAGAAATGAAAGAACATGACCCTCAGAGTGCTGCCTGAATGGTCCAGATGAGAGTGTGCTCTCTGGAGCAGGTATATGATGGCATCTTCAACCCCAAGTCCATTACGATATGCAAACTGGGCAACTGGTCTGTAGTCACTTTGTTCTGCAGAGCAGACTGTACTTCTTAAGGAAGCTGAGATGGTTTAACGTCTGCAGTGGAGTCTGTTGTGGAGAGTGCAGTCAGCTTTGCAGCATCTGCTGGGGTAGTAGCATCAGAACCAGAGACTTGAAGAGAATCAACAAACTGATCCAGAAAGCTGCTTCTGTGCTTGGAGTAACTCTGGAGCCGCTGGAGCTGATTGTCCAAAGAAGAATGCTGCACAAGCTGATGAAGATGATGGAGGATTCTTCACACCCTCTCCACAACACAGTGATGAAGCAACAAAGTGTGTTCAGTGAGAGGCTTCTTCAGGTCCGATGTAAGACTGAAAGATACAGAAGATCATTCCTGCCAGCATTATATACTACAATATTGAATTTCCTTTTGGGGATTAATAAAGTATTTTTCATTTAATTTAATTTAATTTAATTTCATTTCATGTTATGATGTGATGAGCTTATGAAACATATTACGTATCTGAAAATGTGAACTTGGTCATTTTTTACTTTAGTTGAGGAAATTGTGTGCAGGGTGGATAGGAGATCACAACTGGCTCATTTACAGTTTTTCTTTGTGCAGACATTGTGAGACATTGTGACATTTTGCTGCTTTGGAACACTTTGGGTGACATTGTAATAAGTATTTGTACTTGAAGGACAATTTTAAAAGGCATGGGTCTCTACAGAAGGAAGAATGAGTCCCGGGTCCGATCCCCATGACGTGGCATCATTTCTGATGAAACTTAAAGTTTTTACAATAAACTTATCATGTTATAACGTGATACGCTCCACATTTTTACAATAAATTTCTCCCGTTATAGCATGACAAGGCCCCAGCTTTTTTTTTTTATGAGGATGACAGCTCTACGCTTCCATACAAAAAAACATTTCCTTTGTAGACATACAACTTCAAAATTATACTCATGCTTGCAATGGAAAGGTTTGCAAAAATTAAGACAAAAAATAATTACATATGCAGCATGTATATGTGAACTATACCTGTAACATTGCCAAACTGGCATAGCACCCTAATCTTTACTTTCTCCTAATTATGGGGAGGAACTTCCATTTTTTTTTCAAATTCTCCACCACGGACAAAGGTGCAGGGTCATAAGACATCTGAACACTTCTGGATAAAGGTCTGCAGTTTCTGGCCTCTTCAGTAGCCTCGTAGGAGTTCTTCATACTTTGCTTGTGAAACCATTGCAAGTTCTGCAATGGCAGCACTAGCAATCACTGTATTGCTGTCCACTCCAACAGTGTTGTAGGAGGCCCTAAAGTTCTTTCCTGTCTGAACTGGTGTAAGACCTACTTATATATGCTGAACACCTGATTTGGATTTACAGCTGCAAAAGAAACCAATTAAAAAAACCCGTCATAATTACCTAATCCATGAAATATCGTGCAATTTTTCTCGTATTGTTCTTGCTAATGTCTTGTGTAGTTATGTCATGCATGTTGGTAAATGTGGCTTGCTTCTTGTTATTTTGAACATTAAAATGACAATTTTACTTAAACATCAAGAACAAACATCAAAAACAGATAAATATCCAAACCATCATATTCAGTATCACCACTTTATCAATATACCACTGTTCTTGTTTACAATCAGCCATATTATTTCAAATCTTTCTGAAATGTTCCTTTTCCATTCTTACACATCCTTAAATAAAAACATACACCCTTAAAAATTGTGAGATTCAAAATAGTTTAAACTTCCTTTTAAGATACAACCCATGGGTACTGAAACAAAATGTAAACCTGTTGTTTTTGTGAACTGTACTGTTAACAAAAAAGAAAAACTCTTGTCTTTTTTTTAAGCCTTTTATCCTGTGTACTGCAGGCTCCCTTAGGTCTGAGCGTGAATATCACTTTAGAGGAAGTTATGTGATGATAAGCATTATCATCACATTTTTTTTGTTCCAAGAGTGACTCTGTGAAATGATTTCCTTCTGAGGAGACCAATTAAATGTGATGAAAGAAGCAGTCTTGTCTGCAAAAAGAACAAATCTGCCTCATTTTACGCGGGGTGATACCAGGATTTCAGAAATACTGAGGTCTACCACCCATTACTATCTATTCATCTTAAATTACCTTTGTCGTTGTCCTCCATCTATTATGTCCTCTCCTCCATGCTCTTCTTACCCCTTTCTCTGCCTCTTGACTGGTCTCTTCTAAAACTTTTTTATAAAGTTCTCTCCACCATCCTTAGTTCCAGCAGCAAGGTCCTCTCTACAACCAACTCTCTACAACAACAAGCTTTAAGTGATTACTGAAGTTCAGGTTAAGGAGGATGTGAATTAAGCATCATGGACTAGGTGATGAGCTGTGTAAGGGAAACTCAGGGTGAGGTTCTGACTTGGTTCTTCCAATGACCAGACTTAGCTATGAAGTGAGTAGGCTTGGCAGAAATGTGAGAGGTTATTGGGATATGAGAAAGGTCGGCTTGCAATGGCCAGCGTCCAAAGATCTTAATAGTGTGGTGGGAGATACCCAGTTTGAACGCTGTGGTAGCAGTGGAGTAAAGTTCTGGTGCTTTCCATGACAGTGGAAGAACCTGACAGAGATGTTTATGAAACCAGAATCTTGTAGGGGTCTTCCTGTTTCAGTGGTGAAGGGATGAGCTAAAGGAGAGGTGATTGTTTCCTCTCTGAGACAGTAGTAATTAGCAAGACGGGCTGAGGTAAGAATCCAATCTAGAGAGATGAATCAGGGATTAGATGAATTTTACTTCTCCTTAAAGTGAATATAAGATAGGATAGAGGGGTGTAGGGAGGTATGTGTGTGTGTAGAGTTGGGTATGCGTGTATGGAAGAATGGGTGATTATAGAGGGAGCAGGGATGTGTGTGTGAGGGGGTGTGTGTGTATAAAGAACGGGGGTAGGAGAGTGTGAGTTTGAGCGTGTGTAAGAGAATGGGTGGATAGGGTGTGTTTAAGGAGGAAGTGTGGATGCGTGTGGGTGGGGGTAGGTGGGTGAGTGGGTGCATCTGTGTGCGTGCGTGCGTGTGTGTGTGTGTGTGTGTGTGTGTGTGTGTGTGTGTGTGTGCGTGTGTGTGTGTGTGCGTGTGTGTGTGTGCGCGCGTGTGTGTGTGTGCGCGCGTGTGTGTGTGTGTGTGTGTGTGTGTGTGTGTGTGTGCGTACGTGCGTGGGTGCGTGGAGGGTCTTGGTGCTCGGGGAGCGCTGCTGGTGCACTGGGGTGCGGCCTGGCTGCCGCTCGGTGGCGGTCTGGGGATCCCGGCCCTCCGTCGGTGTGGGCTGGGCCCTCTGCCTGCGGGGGTGGGGGGTTGCTTCTGGGCTCTTGGGGCCGTGGGGCCCGCACTCTGTCTGCCCTGGGTGGCCGGTCCTCGCTGGTCCGGGCCTGCTGGGGCCTGTTCCCCCTGACTGCGGGGGACTCTGGCTGGGACCCCCCTCTGCTGCCTCCTGGGTCGGTGCATGGCTGGCTCCGGGGTGGGGCGGTTGGGGTCTGCGCCTGGGGGAGGCTGCCGATGGCCCGGGTCTCGGGGGTCCTCCTGGCGTGCCTCTTGCCTTTGTGTGGGAGGGGTCACACTGGCATGATCTTCTCTGAACACGTTCCACTCTGCATGTTCTGCATGTGACACAGTCACCAAGTCGTCTGCAGTTTTATTCACTAACAGCAGCTGGTTTTCTCATTTCTGTTTGTTTCTCATTTATATTTAACTTTTTAGATTCATAGTTTAGTTACTATGATCTAAAGTTGGCTTGTATGTGTATGTATATGTGTTAATACTGGCAAGTGCGTATATGTTTGTACGTATGTATGTGTGTGTATGTGTGTGTATGTGTGTGCATAGAGGTGTGTGTGTATATGTATGTATGTGTATATGTATATGTGTACATATGTATATATATGTGTATATATATATATTATGTGTGTATACGTGTGTGTATATGTATGTGTATGTATGCGTGTGTATGTGTGTGTATATGTATGTGTGTGCCTGTATGTGTGTATGTATACATCTGTAGGTTGTTTTCTTTCTTTTTGTTTTTGGGTTATTTTTTAGGTTTTTTTTTTCTCTCCCTTTTCTCTCCCTTTATCTCTTTCCCTTTTCTTATGAGGTGTTTTTTCTCCTTTCTCTTTCTGTCTTTTGTCTGTCCTCTCTGGTCCAGCAGTACAAACTCTACAATTCAAACAACAATACAAAATAAATATAGAAATAAAATAAAAATTCAGAAAGTCAAGGGAATCGTTATATCTATAAAGCTTCCCTTGGCAGAGAAAATTTGCTCAGCAGAACATCCAGACCATCATTCTGCTGCCTAAATGCTGGACAAGACAAAAAAAAAAAAAGTGAATATAAGATGGTCTGGTATAGAGGGTGATCACTGATAGGCATGAGAGGAAGGAAGACTTGTAGGGTGACCTCACTGCAAATGCAGAAGGGATGCCAAAAATGGCTAGCAAGAATGTACACTGCTCAAAAAAAAAAAAAAGGGAACTCTTAAACAGCACAATGTTACTCCAGGTCAACCAGACTTCTGTGAAATGGAACTGTCCACTTAGGAAGCAACACTGATTGACAATCAGTTCCACCTGCTGTTGTGCAAATAGAATAGACAACAGGTAGAAATTACAGGCAACTGGCAAGACACACCCAATAAAGGAGTGGTTCTGCAGGTGGTGACCACAGACCACTTCTCAGTTCCGATGCTTTCTGCCTGATGTTTTGGTCACTTTTGAATGCTGGCGGTGCTTTCACTCTAGTGGTAGCATGAGACGGAGTCCACAACCCACACAAGTGGCTCAGGTAGTGCAGCTCATCCAGGATGGCACATCAATGCCAGCTGTGGCAAGAAGGTTTGCTGTGTCTGTCAGTGTAACGCCGGTTACTTCTGACCAACCAGTGAGTAGTGGACAAAATGTACAGAGTCAGAAGTCGAGCTTAAAAAGGTTAAGTTTTATTACAAAATGGTTAAAATTAAACTAAAAAAATAGGCATATGTCCTTCAATGTTGGCGTGCCAGAAGGCAAACTGGGGAGAGTCAATGGAGGAGGTTAGGCCTGTTATGCAGCTCCTATCCGTGCGGCAAAGCCTTGATCAGGCTAGCGAAGCTAAGTCTGTCAGCCATGAACCACTGACTCAGACCTCTGCCATTCCTCCTCCTGAGCAGAACCTGCAGGTCTCCCTCTGAGCCCTCCTGGACACAATTCACCAAGCCACAGAGAGCCAGAGGGTTGTGTGTCTGCCTCTTAAATAGGACAGTGATTTACTAGCAGATGGAAAACACCTGGTTCACCACATCCACACACAGTTCCACAGCAACCACACAAAAACAAAATGGCGATACAGTCAGCGTAGTGTCCAGAGCATGGAGGTGCTACCAGGAGACAGGCCAGTACATCAGGAGACGTGGAGGAGGCCGTGGGAGGGCAACAACCCAGCAGCAGGACCACTACCTCCTTCTTTGTGCAAGGAGGAACAAGAGGAGCACTGCCAGAGCCCTGCAGAATGAGCTCCAGCAGACCACAAATGTGCATGTGTCTGCTCCAACAGTCAGATACAGACTCCATGAGGGTGGTATGAGGGTCCGACGTCCACAGGTGGGGGTTGTGCTCACAGCCCAACACCGTTTGGCATTTAGGCCAGAGAACAAATTCTCCACTAGCGCCCTGTGCTCTTCACAGATGGAAGCAGGTTCACACTGAGCACATGTGACAGACGTGACAGACAGACATTTGGAGACGCCGTGGGGAAAATAAATATATAGATATTTAAAAAAAAAAAAAAAAAAAAAAAAAATATATATATATATATAGATATATATATACATATATATCTATATATATCTTTATATATATATATATATATAGAGAGAGAGAGAGAGATATAAAAAATATATATATATTCAATATAAAAAAAGAAATATAATATATATATATATTTTTTTTTAAAAATATCTATATATTTTATATATATATATATATATATATATATATATATATATATATATATATATATATATATATACATATATATGTATATATATATATATATATATGTATATGTATATATATATATATATATGTATTATATTTCTTTTTTTTATATTAAATATATATATATATATATTTTTTTAGATCTATATATTTAGTTTCCCCACGGCGTCTCCAGACTCTGTCACGTCTGTCACATGTATATATGTATGAATTGTCTTTTAATTGACAAACAAATTTGAACCGATTTGTCCCGATTGAACCACTACGGGACGCACTTTGTTCTGTATTTCTATAACTGTCCAGCAGCCTACACATGTCGGTCACATCAACACTCAATCTAAAAATAATTAACTAAATTAAACACAGAAAACACAGCAAAAATTTTCTTTTCATGTAGAATCTGCGCAGGTCCATTCTCCTCCCCTCTGCGCCTGTTGGAGTCACGGTTGCCTAGAGACAGACATGACTCATGAACGCACCCTTTTAAAAATGTCTGGTTCTTTACTTCCTAAAAAATAAAAAGCGCATGTTAAACAGATGTGAAGAGAATTGGCTGCAGCGTCAGTGAAGATGTTTAAAAGTCAAATTGTACTACGTGTCAGTGACTGTTCAGTCGATGACTTCACGGTGGACTGTCCGACATCTAACGACATCAGTAGAGCAGGATCATTTATTTATATGCTGTATAAGCCAATATAAATACCATATATAGCCATTAGAAACGTATTTTCAATAGATAAAAAGTTAATAAATACATGCAAATACGTATATAGCCTAGCTAAACGGAAATGTTTATTTTTATTTGCATTTCAAACATTAAAATGTTGAGAGCTTTATGTTTTTATGTTCATTTTTAAGCAATCTGTAGTAAGTGATCATTCGATAAATTAGCCTTTTTATTGGTGTTGTTAAACTGTTATGACCTGAGTTCCCTTCAAGTTATGACACAGGCAACAAAAAAGAAAAAAAAACCAGTCAAATATGTAGGAGAAAACAACGAGGAGCTGCATTTCACGTTACGACGCGGGAGTCTAGGCGTCGTCATCACCATGGTCCCACACAGTAAACATTTTATAACAAACATTTATTTCTGTTTCTTTTCTTTTTTATTAGGAAACTCGCTAAATATGCTAAAGTAGGCTACAGGAACTATTTTATGTTGGCCTCTATCATTTCTATGCCAAACAACTGTTAAGTACATTCACCTGATTAATGCGTTGCCATAGTAACGCTGGTGACGGAATGATAACAGTGACCACGGTATAGATTATATGAATATGTCATCCCATTCCTCCCCTCTTACCACATGGAGGTGAAGTGACACAAGCTTTATTATTTGTGAGGTTCAGTGTTACACACAGAAATCTTATTTAAGGTTGATTAATTACACAATAGCTAAATATTGTGCATATGGCACTTTATTATATAAAGTATTTTCCTCATATGTTAGAAGAGATCCATGTAATCACCGCTTTATGTTGCCTAATTATCAAAACTTTATATGCAACAATGTTGTACAACAAAGAATGTATTCATTGCTAACATGCCATTCACCCCTCCGGGCTGTGGTGTGCGTCCTTTATTTTAATGTATGAAATGTGGCAACCCTTCACTCCATCTACCCCGCATCTTAGTATAATTATATGCATGCACACACACATAGTTTAGAGGAACAAAGGTCAACACCTATATGACTCTCATACGCCTACGCTGTCTAGCTGCTGTGTATCAATAAACTGGTCTTGGACTGCTCTTGTTGGAGCTTGACTCCGATGTGCCTTGTTGCACAAGAGCTACCCTTGCTAGCAAGAATACAGAGCTGTCTCTGAGTCTTTGTGAAGCTGCCCCAACATTAACTATAAGAATCATGGAAAAGGAAGGTTTTCAGCTCCATCTTAAAGGTGTGGAGGGAGTCTGCCTCCCGAACCCACGGTGGGAGCTGGTTCCATAAGAGAGGAGCCTGATAGCTAAAGGCCCTTCCTCCCATAGTACTCTTTGAGACTCTGGGAACCAGTAAACCTGCAGTCTGAGAGCAAAGTGCTCGATATATGGAACTATCAGATCTTTTATGTACAATGGAGCTTGGTCATGGAGAGCTTCATATGTGAGGAGAAGAATTTTAAACTTTATCCTGGATTTAACAGGGAGCCAGTGTAGAGAGGCTAAAACTGGTGAAATATGATGTCTCCTGCTAGTCCTCATCAGAACCCTCGCTGCAGCATTTTGGATCAGCTGGAGTTTGCACGCCTTGTTCCAAAAGGCACGTGCACGAAAACATTGTGAAAATAACAAAAGACTATTTACCAAAAAGAAATAAACAAAAACCAAACAGTTTTAACACTTTCAGAAACAAAACACTGCAAACTAAACCCAGTCTACAAAAATTACCACCACCAAAAGCACACAAACTCCAGTGATCGTAAGCCAAGGGCAGACTGTGCAAAACAGTTGCCGACTAGAATTGTGACGGTCATGAACGAACCGAATCTTTTGAACGCTCATTAACATGAACGATGGGAACCGAGGTGGGAGCTGTTCTTTTCTTCCCCTCCCCCTCTCTCTCTGCTCTTCGTTGCATGCTTAAAGACTGCCGCTCCGGGTACAACAACCTCATCAATCTGTAACATTCACATGGATACATAAAACTATTGCTCAGGGAGTCGATCAGAATGGCGTTACTGACCAACAACTCAGTATTTTTACAGCACCTTTAAACTTTATTTCAAGCCTTTGCTATATAATTTTAACTCGCTACTCACTACTCACTACTCGATGGAACGCAACAGAGTCAACACTTTGCAAAATATCTCAGGAACTAAATGGGGAAAATTGCTATCACAAACACACTCTTTGGGTGATCAAGGGAAAATTCTCGCCTTTTGAGAAGCTTAAGAACTGTTAAGTCCGGTGTTTTTTCTGGGAACTTTGTACATGAATTCTGTCATGATAACTACATAATTTATTCCATTTTTGTGAATAAAAATGTGTAAATTATGTTAGCGGACCTCCATATTGAAGCTTGATGTAAACTTTGAGGATTTCCTGTTGGTCTCTCGACTAATAAGATGCTCAGATTTTTTCTTCTTTTGACAGTAAAATCCAATCAGATCAGCCAAAGATCGGCGTAAGTTGAAATAGTAATCTTGCAGAAATGAAATTTTTTTTTTTTTTTAAAGTAATACAAAAACCAGGCAGGTCCAGCAGTCCATCCCCTGGGAGTGAGAGCTGTGTGATGAAGTCCTGTCTTGTTCCAGACAGAAACTGATTCGGAGAGAAGCACAGCTGACTGTGGAAGTGAGGTGAAAAACAAATGGAAAAAATTGCCAATAGTTTTTGTTGTGTTTATGTTGGAATGTTGGGATCTTTTTCTTCTGATAGCTAAGACCTGTTAGAAACATGTTTAAAAATGAAAAACCTTCCACATTTTTGATCTGTGTCTTTTTTTAAATTAAATTCTGACATTCAATTTCCTTTTTGTTTTTTCTTTTGTTTTTATATTCATATAACTGTTTATCCATCGATGTGGCATCATTTTAAAATCCATATTATTATTGCCTAGGTTGTCCTGAAAAAAAAGATGTTCATTACTTGCCTGTGCATCAAAGGGTTGAGATTATACATGCATTGATAGACAGAGAGGTCAGACAATCAAAAAATAGCAATAAATGGTTTGGAGTTTTAAGGGTTAAAATATTGTTTTGAGTTTTTCTGGTATTAAAAACATTGTGTGGAAATTTTGCACTAAAAGCTTTTGCATGGAACTTTATTGTAGCCTGCTTTGTATATTAATGTGTTTTTATAAGATGTTGCATGAATAGAATCAGTCACATACACACAGTTAATACAAAGAGTAAATAATGATCGCAGCTCAGAGGGATATGGCAGTGGAATATTTACAATGAATCCATGACAGACTTTATAATCTTTTCCACACATGTCAAATGAAGCTATAATAAATATTTCAGAATAATTCAAACTTAGATATTGGTGGAAATTCTGAGTTCGAAAACAGCTCCAAGATACTGAATAAGCCATATGTGTTGATGATGGTTTCATCATTAAAACCAAAAATATTCATGCAGAATGCGTTCTCTGCGTCTCCTTGCTGAGTTTCATCACAGAAGACTGAACCAACTTTGAACCAAAACTGCTGCAGTGCATGACGTCAATGAATACAGGTTGAACTTTAAATTACCACGCAGAAATACAGTATTTTAGGATATCTAGCATAGATAATTCAGGGTCTGCACATTAGAGTGTGCAGACTATATATATGCTACAGAGTTTCCTTTATGGTCTGCACACTTATTCTGATTAATATCTACGTAGTCCTTGAGAACCCATTCTCCTGTCTCCTGTTGGCTAGCAACTGCGGAAGCAATAGTCTGTCTTTTCCACAGCCTTCAAGCGCTGTTCATGTGCCTGACTCTGAGAGAAAACCTGGTCTTGACCCTGCCTGTCCCCTACCACATCCTTGTTGGTATGAACCGACCACCTGTTGCTGAACCCTGCCTGATCCTGACCCTGAACCCTGCCTGATCCTGACCCGGCCTCTTGCTTGCTCCTTGGATTTCTTCAACTCTCGTGTCTTTTGGTGTGGACCCTGGGCTGTTTTTAGACCTTGTGATTCTGGATTGTGGAGATTGTTTTCCTGCTCTGAGACTGCCGATTCCCTCATCTTCTGGTGAGCATTCATTTTTTGGCCTCTCCATCATCGTCTCGCCCCTGGTTTTGGTTCACCTCTGTCTTTTGGGTTTCAGACCACCTGACGACCAGACTAAGAGAGACCACCTTCAACACCATCTTTAGTTTGGGTTCTGGCTTCTTAGACCATAACAGTATCTAATGTAAGCATTCCCATTCTTCCACGAAACACAGGAAAATGTTTAAAAAGAAAAAAAAAAAAGTCTTAAGAACATGGAATTAGAAATTTTATTTATTTTCATTTGCCTGTGGGGGGAAAGGAAAATGCGTAGCAGGGGTCCAGACAAGCTGAGTGCGCCCCATATCCAGGTAATTTCAGAGCAGTTAAATTAATTTGTTGTCATTAAGTATCAGAATCAGACATACTTCTTACATCCCAGGCAGTGAAATTTTAGTGTTTCAGCTGCAGCATCAGAGTAAGAAAGAGGAAAAATTAAAAGAAGTCAATTTAAATATGAGATTGTAATAATTCTACATATAGAAATATCCAGTTTAAAGATAGACAGATACAAACGTACACACATGGACACACACACTCACACACATTATGGAGTGGAAGAAAAGTCCATGTTAAATGACAGAATTACAGATGCACAAAACTGTCATCTCCAGACATAGCTGGGGGGTGTGAGAATTGAACATAGAGACAACATTGCTGTGTCTCGCATAGTCTGAGACGGTTAATGATTTTCTGGAGTGTTTAATATCTTCTCTATCAATATTTTACTGTTTCTATTGCGTTTTATGCCAACGAGGTTGGGCATCTACTGTGATTTGTTGCTCATAATGCATCATGTGCAGACTTTGTTAGTGAAGCTAACCTGGCGTAAATGTTACTTTCATCCCACAAAACTAGATTAAGATATTATTTTTCATTTGTCTGTGTGAACTTTCTCTTTAAACGTTCAGTTAAATAGCTAATCATTTTAATTAGCTCTTAATTTGCGGTGTGACATGTGAATTATTTTTATGTTTACTTCACAGTGACGCTTGAATGCATCTTTTTTCGCATTCATTATTTGGGGATTTAATGGATATTTTAATGAATAATATACACAATACAATCACTATCATATTTCTTTTGTTTCTATTTCATTTAACCAGATTTTTTTTTTTTACACATTACACATCACAGAGATGAGACGATCTTGCTGTGAATCATATTGTTGGGAGACTGATTCCAATTTGTCCCAGTGGTGTGTTGCAAAAGAAATGTCTGTCATATCTGAAGCCACAGTAGTGTGGAGTTGTGTTCCTCAGAGGACTGTGACCCTGAAAAAAACCTGGAAAGGATCCACCACTAAGCCTTTGCTACGTGCCAAACGAAGTGTGGGTTTGTAGGGTGGATTGGATGGGAGCTTGGCACCACTATGACGTTTGTCTGACAAATTCGCACTTCAAAGTGTACAGACCCTGAACTGGAACACAGTGGTAGAATGTGGACCCCCCCCCTCTCCAGTTTTTGGATTAGTTGCTGCCACACACACACACTAATACATGCACAGTACCATCTGGTGGTCGCAGTGTGAACGCTGGTTTTCTCCCAGCCTCTCCAGCTTACAGATCTCCACAGTCTAAGAAATGAAAAGTCTCAGAACAGATACTGATGTTTAACTTAAAACTTATTTAGTTCATTTTATTACCTGCCAGCACTGTGCAGCTGATATGTCATTACTGTGCCAACAGTGCTAAATGTGCCACTGTGCCATGCAGCTCAAACCTCATCCATGTAGCAGAGTGCACTCAGTAAACAGATTTTTTGCTAAAAGCACTTATTTGAAATGATTTTGGTTCAGGGCGGCAGCTGACTGTGATGGTTTTCGCGATGATTAGGAACAAATTATGTTCCCCTGAAAAGATGTATGTGCTTGAATGTGTGAGGTGAAAAATGCCAGCGCTGTGATTGAACTCTGCATTAGACTATGATGAAATGGCTGCAAATACTGGCACTGATGGAAGTAAGATGGCCTGTCGGAGAGCAGCACTTCCATTATTACTATTCACACTCTCATTTAACTGCACATTTTTCATTCGCCTATCTTCAAACCAACCTCCCCTTTTATCTATTTTTACTCCCAGTCTGAAGTCGATACCTCCTGCTACCAACTTTCCTGTGGGGAAAGCATTTACATTGAGCAAAGATTACAGTAATCCTCGATCAATTTTCTGATTTCTCTTAACACAAACATGTAAGCCATCGATCAGCTTTACCACATTCAGCTGCTGGATTGATCAGGGTCTGTATCAGATGGAGGTTAGTGCAGAGCAGCACAGAATACAAATGAATCTACAATTTTAAGGCATAGAAAGGAGGAGGATGGGACCTTGGATGGGGACATGGAAGGTCTTGTGTAATTATGTAATCCTAATTAACAAAAAGGGGTCACTGGCACTTATTCGAGCAGAAAAGATATGCGTGAGCATTAAAACCTCGGGCCACTGGACACTAAATCCCCACTGGGATAACGATGCAATACATGGAGTGCATAAATATCACACTCATTTCCTCAGAGCCAGTTTGATTACTGGCCATAACATTTTAATAGTGTAAATTAGAATAACAATGAACTCTCAGACTGTAAAATAACAATACATTACTGCAGCAGCAATCAGTCTGCAGCCTTCATCCATTCTCATGTTAAGTCATTTTAATTTAATCCCAATTCCTCATTAAATATATAAATTAGAGGTTCATGAACCTGCAGCAGGTTATACAGACTGGCTGAACGACACCTGATAGGACTGGTGTATTTTTCTATATTACAACATATTATTGTACAATCATTACTATTCTGTAGTGTATTATTATGGTGCAGATTCATTTCTATATATTTATGCAAAGGATGAAACATAAATCTATTTGAAAATGCCATACATGACTAGTCAGTCTCATCTTTCTTTGGTCATTGTATTATTTGGGTGATGTCATAGACCAATGAGTGGATAACATTATACCACATTTTCATCTCAAGGAATTCCACGTAGAATAAAAAGGCTGGTCTGCATCTCAGTTTATGGATATCATCTCAGTCACTTTCTTACTCCACCAACTTGACGTCTATCAAATATCCCATTTCTAGTCTACACCCCAGGTTCACCCACAGACCATTAGTCATACGAGATCCATGGCTGAAAAATGACCCCAATAAGAGAGGTTTATTAGCTGATTTCCACCCATACTGTGATTTTCAGCAGCCCTGTGATGGACTAGCAGAATGTCCAGGGTGTACCCTGCCTCTCGCCCAGTAATTGCTGGGATAGGCTCCAACTTCCCGTGACCCTTAGACAAAGCAGTTTGGAAAATGAATGAATGAATGTGCTTTCCAGCCTGTGTTCTCATCCTGCATTCCTTTTATATGGATGCACTTATAGATTCTTATATTCATTTATAATAAATCAATATTCAATGTAATGTGATGAAAATTCCAAAGATCTCCCATCTTTTCCTGTTTTCATCTTCCAATCTTTTCCAAAACATTTTGGAAACCCGGATGGCTACTCCCCGGTGGAGGGTCATCTTGCCCCAGCAGTGTCAAAACAAGGTAGATAGGTATGCTTTCCCACACGAACATGGTTATACAACCGAATTCAGCGGCATGAGAAAACCAGCGGCTGCCACTTCCCAGTGTGTCACTAAGCCCAAACATAAAACAAGGTGCATAAGCACACGAACACGGTTAAAATACAAGCAGCAGAATTCAGGGTCGAGTCAGGACACCAGTATTTCTAAGCATTTTCTTTACACATCCAATATGAAGGGTTAATAGATGAAAAACTCCATGATCAGTCTCATTAGAACGGAGTCCAACAATCAGGTTAAAGGTTTAGATGAAGTTCTCACACAAATCAGAAGAACTGCAGCTGATTGGAAAGTCATTGGTTCATCAGTAGGAGCAGTCAGAGGGATGCTGTAAATCACTGATGTTTCTTACAGAGGCGAAAAACTGACATTGAGCTTTGCTTTTAATTAAATTATTTTTATTCATTTATTTACTTTTATGATTACTTTACCCATTTATTTAATCTTTTATCTAAACATAGCCTATTTAGTAGCTTTTAGAAAGTCAACTCCAGCAGAATAACCTGAGGGATGTGTGGTCTGGAATGAAGAAGATCATTGGCTTCAAGTTAAAGGGGGACCAGCCTGATGGAGGTCTGGACAGAGCTAATGAGCTGAACATATTCTTCAACAGGTTCAGTTCACCCCCTACCTCCAGCCCAACAGACCACACACCCTCCATAAGCCCACTGCTTTCCTGTCACGCCTCCAATCTGTCACCCTGCAGCTCAGTCATGGACCAGAACACAGCTTCATCTCCCTCCACATCAGGACATCCTGAGACCTCCACCTTGTTTGTCTCCTGCAATCAGGTTAAGAAGCAACTTGAGAAACTGAACCAGAACAAGGCTGCAGGTCCAGATGGTGTCAGTCCCAGAGTTCTCAAGACCTGCTCAAAACAACTATGTCCGATTCTCCAGCACCTTTTCAACACCAGTCTGAGACAAAATAGAGTCCCAGTGCTGTGGAAAACCTCCTGCCTTGTTCCAGTGTCTAAAAAAACACAACCAGCTGAACCAAGTGACTACAGACCAGTTGCCCTGACATCTCACATCATGAAAGTCCTGGAGAGACTCTTACTGGCTCACATCAACAAGCAAGTAAACACCTTTCAGGACCCATTCCAGTTTGCATATCGTAATGGACTTGGGGTTGAAGATGCCATCATATACCTGCTCCAGAGAGCACACGCTCATCTGGACCATTCAGGCAGCACTCTGAGGGTCATGTTCTTTCATTTCTCAAGTGCTTTTAATACCATTCAGCCTGCTTTGTTATGTGAGAAGCTCCATAAATTCCAGGTGGATACCTCCACAACCACCTGGATCTATGACTACCTCACAAACAGACCCCAGTTTGTGAGACTGAAAGGTTGTGTGTCTGAGATGGAGGTCAGCAGCACTGGTGCACCACAAGGAACTGTACTCTGGCCATTCCTCTTCACTCTGTACACCTCAGACTTCCAGTACAATTCTGAGTCCTGTCATCTGCAGAAATACTCTGATGACTCTGCAGTTGTGGGGTGTATCAGGGATGGACAAGAAGCAGAGTACAGAGAACTGGTCAGTCAGTTTGTTAAATGGTGCGGTGACAATCATCTCATATTAAATAGCAGCAAAACAAAAGAGATGATTGTTGACTTCAGGAGGAAGAAGAATAAACAAAGCACTGTTTCCATCCTGGGAGAGGAGGTGGAGGTGGTGGAGGAATATAAGTATCTTGGAGTTCAGCTGGACAACAAACTGGACTGGAAATGCAACACTGACTACATCTACAAGAAAGGTCAGAGCAGACTGTACTTCTTAAGGAAGCTGAGATGGTTTAACGTCTGCACCAAGATGTTGCATATCTTCTATAAGTCTGTTGTGGAGAGTGCAGTCAGCTTTGCAGCATCTGCTGGGGTAGTAGCATCAGAACCAGAGACTTGAAGAGAATCAACAAACTGATCCAGAAAGCTGCTTCTGTGCTTGGAGTAACTCTGGAGCCACTGGAGCTGATTGTCCAAAGAAGAATGCTGCACAAGCTGATGAAGATGATGGAAGATTCTTCACACCCTCTCCACAACACAGTGATGAAACAACAAAGTGTGTTCAGTGAGAGGCTTCTTCAGGTCCGATGCAAGACTGAAAGATACAGAAGATCATTCCTGCCAGCAGCCATCAGCCTCCGGAACAAGACCTCCTCTGTTTAATTATTATCTACTACAATATTGAATTTCCTTTTGGGGATTAATATTACATGTTATATTATATATAATATAAAGTATTTTTCATGTTATTTCATTTCAATGTGCACATAGGGTATTCTCAGTGCTGTTTAAATAACTACTAGTATATGTACTGTGTACATGTGGATGTAATTGACCCCGAAATGAATAACAGTATCCGTTCCTGTTTCATGGGCTAATTCTACAATGGCTTTGTTTTGGGTAATGCTACCAAGCCATTCACAATTTAACGCTTGCTCAGTTTAGTTAGATAATAGTGATATCAGCCATATCTATGTTTGAATGAGAAAGTTTTTAACAACTTTGCGAACTTGTCTTAATTGCTAGCTAGGGTTGCCACCTGTCCCATAAAATACTAAATCATCCTTTAATTGACAGACAAATTTTGCGTCCCGTACTGAAACAATATGGTTCCAAAAGCCTAAACATGTTGGTCACACATCAACACATATTCTAAAAATATTTAACAAAATAAAACAGAAATGTTGGCAAAAATGTCTTTTAGACAATTTGCGCAGGCCCCGCCCCCTCCCCTCTTTGCAAGTCCCAGCCCCTGCCCCTCTGCGCCTGTGTTAGACAGTCACGGTTGCAGATGGAGCACTGCTTCCCCCTCCTGAGCCGCCGGATGGTGGACCAGAATCATCTCGAAGCCGTCCGGAAGTCTTTCTCCATGGCCTCGCCGAACTCCTCCCATGCCCGAGTTTTTGCCTCGGCAACAGCCGAAGCCGCATGCCGCTTAGCCCGCCGGTACCCATCAGCTGCCTCCAGAGTCCCACAGGCCAAGAAGGCTCGATAGGACTCCTTCTTCAGCTTGACGGCATCCCTCACTGCTGGTGTCCACCAACGAGTCCTGGGATTACCGCCACGACAGGCACCAACTACCTTACAGCCACAGCTCCGGCCGGCCGCCTCAGCAATAGAGGCACGGAACACAGCCCATTCTTACTCAATGTCACCCGCCTCACTCGGGACATGGTTGAAGCTCTGTTGAAGGTGGGACTTGAAGCATGCTCTGACAGGGGACTCAGCCAGACGTTCCCAGCAGACTCTCACAACACGTTTGGGCCTGCCAGCTCTGACCGGCTTCCTCCCCCACCATCTGAGCTAATTCACCACCAGGTGGTGATCAGTTGACAGCTCCACCCCTCTCTTCACCCGAGTGTCCAAGGCATGTGGCCGCAGGTCCAACGATACGACTACAAAATCAATCATCGAACTGCGGCCCAGGGAATCCTGATGCCAGGTGTACATATGGACAATCCATGATGAGCACAGAAGTCCAATAACAAAACACCATTTGGGTTCAGAGGGGGGGGACCATGCCTCCCAATGACTCCCCTCCAGGTCTCACTGTCATTGCCCACGTGAGCATTGAAGTCCCCCAGCAGAACAATGGAGTCCCTAGAAGCAGCACCCTCCAGCACTCCCTAGAAGGACTCCAGAAAGGGTGGGTACTCTGAACTGCTGTTCGGCGCATAAGCACAGACAACAGTCAGGACCCGTCCCCCCAACCGAAGGCCGAGGGAAACTACCCTTTCATCCACTGGGGTAAACCCCAACGTGCAGGCACCAAGCTGGGGGCCGATGAGAATGCCCACACCTGCTCGGCACCTCTCACCATGAGCAACTCCAGAGTGGAAGAAAGTCCAGGCCCTCTCGAGGGTACTGGTTCCAGAGCCCAAGCCATGCGTCGAGGTGAGTCCAACTACATCTAGCTGGAACCGCTCAACCTCGCGAACAAGCTCAGGCTCCTTCCCACCAGAGAGGTGACATTCCACGTCCCGAGAGCCAGCTTCTGCAGCCGGGGATTGGACCGCCAGGATCCCCGCCCCCTGCTGCCTCCCAGCTCACACTGCACTTGACCTCTACGGCTCCTCCCGCAGATGGTGAGCCCACGGGCCCATGTAACCCTTTTGGGCTGAGCCCGACCAGGCCCCATGGGCGAAGGCCCGGCCACCAGACGGTCGCTCTCATACCCCACCTCCAGGCCTGGCTCCAGAGGGGGATCCTGGTAACCCACATCCAGGCAAGGGAACATTTATGCCCTGGTTTGTCGTCATCGTAGGGGTCGATGAGCTGCGCTTGGTCTGGTCCCGCCCCTAGACACCGGTTTGCCATGGGTGACCCTACCAGGGGCATAAAGCCCCCCGACAGCATAGCTGCTAGGACCTTCGGGACGCGCACCCCCCCCCCCCCCCCCCCCCCAAACCCAAATGGTCTTTTGTTATTGGACTTCTGTGCTTGTCATGGACTGTCCATAGTGAACACCATGTTTGAACATAACAGTGTCCATATGTACACCTGGCATCAGGACTTCCTGGGCCGCAGTTCGATGATCGATTTTGTAGTTGCGTCATCGGACCTGCCACATGCCTTGGACACTTGGGTGAATAAGGGGGCGGAGCTGTCAACTGATCAACTGGTAGTGAGTTGGCTCAGATGGTGGGGAAGGAAGCGATTCGTGGCCAAGTGTGAAGCGGCTGGGATGAGAATCAGCACCTCCAAATCTGAGACCATGGTCCTCAGCCAGAAAAAGGTGGGTTGCCCCCTCCAGCTGTGGAGTCAGGTCCTGCCTCAAGTGGAGGAGTTAAAATATCTCAAGGTCTTGTTCACAAGTGAGGGAAGGATGGAGGGTGAGATTGACAGACGGATCGGTGCGGCGTCTGCAGTAATGCGGGCTCTGCGCCGGTCTGTCGTGTTGAAGAAGGAGCTGAGCCAGAAGGCGAAGCTCTCGATTTACCAGTCAATCTACATTCCTACCCTCACCTATGGTCATGAGCTGTGGGTCGTGACCGAAAGAACAAGATCTCGTATACAGATGGCTGAAATGAGTTTCCTCTGCAGGGTGGCCGGGCTCTCCCTTAGAGATAGGGTGAGGAGCTTGGTCATCTGGGAGGAGATCAGAGTAGAGCCGCTACTCCTCCGCATCGAGAGGAACCAGTTGAGGTGGCTCGGGCATCTGGTCAGGATGCCTCCTGGGCGCCTCCCTGGTGAGGTGTTCCAGGCACGTCCCTCTGGGAGGAGACCCTGGGGAAGACCCAGGACACGCTAGAGGGATTATATCCCTCAGCTGACCTGGGAATGCCTCGGGACCCCCCCGCAGATTTGGCAAATGTGGCTGGGGAGAGGGAAGCCTGGGCTTCCCTGCGTAGACTGCTTCCTCTGCAACCCGACCCTGGATAAGTGGCAGAAGATGGATGGATGGATGAATGGATGGTATAAATTATATGCATTCATCCCACTCCTCCCCTCCTCCTCTGCAACTGAAGTGACACAGGTGTTATTTATTGTAAAGTTCAGTGTTGCACCTTCTACACACAAAAATCTTCTTTAAGGTTAATTAATTACAAATAGCAAAGTTTTTTGCATGTGGTACGTTATTATATAGATTTCCTCATATCCTCCTGAGACTCAGCAATGCATTTTTGTGCACTGTAGTCCACATTTATTTTCTGTTCATCTCTTTAATTTTTTCTTCCTTAAAGGATGTTGTCCAGCAGATTAAGCCATCTGGTTCCCCTCTTGATGTTGTTTATCCCCATCTTTTCAAGAAGATTTTTCCCACCATAGGTCAGATGGTCCGTGCCATTATCAACACCAGCATAGCAACTGGTGTCATCCCCTCATCTTTTAAACGTGCAGTTGTACAACCCCTACTCAAAAAACCTGGTCTGGACTGCACCGTACTGGCTAATTTCAGGCCCATCTCTAAGCTGTCTTTTGTTTAAAAAATCTTGGAGAAAGTAGTTTACTTGCATTGAAGATCATTCATGGACCACTACGACATTGCAGAGGTCTTCTAGTTTGGCTTTAGACCCCTGCGCAGCACAGAATCAGTCTTATTGAGGGTTGTTAATGATATTCTTCTGGCTACTGATGCTTGAGATTATGTGGTCATAGCTGCTTTTGACACAGTAGACCACAGGATCCTCTTGCATCGGCTCCAGAACCTGGTAGGGATTCAGGGTACGGCATTAGACTGGTTCAGGTCATACTTGGTGGGTAGAACCATGTGTTTGAGCATTGGTGGCTTTGAATCTGTAACTGCTCCGGTGTCCTACAGGGTTCTACAAGGATCAGTTTTAGGGCCTCTCCTGTTTTCACTGTATTTGTTACCATTAAGGTTCATCCTGTGACAACATGGTGTCTCTTTCCACCTATATGCTGATGAAAGCCAGATATATTTACCGCTTAAGAAGAAGGATGTCTTCTTACTCACACCGCTTCTTTCATGCCTCCATGACATCAAGGACTGGATGGCATTGAGCTTCTTAAGTCTTAATGAGAATAAGACAGAAGTTGTGGTGTTTGGGCCAAATGGCTCTAGTGCCCTCTCCCCAGTTGATCTGGGTCCCTTGTCCAGCTTTTTAAAACCTGCCATTACTGATCTGGGTTTTAAATTGGACAGTGATTTTAAACAGGATAGGCAAATAAAATCAGTGGTAAAGTCAAGCTTTTTTAACCTTTGTCAACTCGTAAAGATAAAGTCATTTATAACCGCTCCACATTTTGAGACAGTAATTCATGCCTTCATTACTTCACGGCTGGATTACTGTAATGCACTTTATCTGGGGGTCGGCCAGTCATCTCTCTCTCGTCTCCAACTGGTCCAAAATGCCGCCGTTCGCTCTTGGTTGGAGCACATAAGAGGGAACACTATTTTAGTATCACTTCACTGGCTCCCTGTACATTTTAGAGTTCATTTTAAAGTTTTTTTTATTTGTTTTCAAGTCCCTACATGGTCTGGCCCCTCCATACCTCTCTGAGCTGCTCACCCCATACTTGCCAGGCGCCTGGGGCCTCAGATCAGCTGATCAGCTCCTCCTGGGGGTACCGAGATCTAGACGGAAGCTCAGAGGGGACAGAGCATTTGCAGTTGCTGCTCCAAAACTGTGGAATTCTCTGCCGCTACAAATTAGAGAATGCAAATCACTGTCAACTTTTAAAACGCGCCTGAAGACCTATTTTTATGATCTGGCATTTTATCCAGTTTGAGACTCTGCTTTTCTATTCTCTTTTATGTACTGCTTTATTGTTTTTTTTTTTTTTAAATGTTTTAATTTCTTTTACTTCTGATTATTTTTATTGTTTTATCTTTTATTCCCTTAACTTCTATTGTTATAATCTCACTGTATGTCTTTACTGTTCAGTACTTTGTTGCAGCTGGCACTGTGTGAAAGTGCTATAAAAATAAAGTTGAGTTGAGTTGATTTGAGTTCATTTCATACATACCACTGTGCTAAGTCCTAATGTTTCTTAAAGAGGGTAACCGTAGCTAACATGACATTACATGAGTAAGGGTGTGGTAATGCCAACTGTCTTTTTTCTGTCTTTCAAAAATGGCTAGCATCTCAACAGGCACATTTTATGGCAGAAAGAAAGGTAAACATAAAATTGATATTTGAAATGTCTTTTAACGTGTTATTGTGATTAATTTGAAAAAATTAACATCCAATAGGTCATTTGAGTAAGTTTTCAGTGAAAAACATATAGTTTAATAGGGAAAATTACTTATTTATCAACGTATACTGTAGTACACATCATGACTTTGTTCTTCTATTTATTTAACTTGTTAGTACTGGACAGGACACAAACAGAAACAGAAAGAATTCTGAAGAGAATTGTTGAGGGTGATTCAGACTTGGATCTGTCAGAAGATAAAAATCCATTGATTGAGAGAGGAGAAGGTGAGAACTCTGATGAAGAACCAGACGAAGAGGACCAAGATGCTGAGCCAGATGTGAAGACACAGGGCCAGCTAAAGCGTGCCGTCGTCCAATCTGGGCCAAAACGGACATGTAGGCATTTGGAATTTTTTATTTTGAGCAAAATAAGTATAACTCATAGAAATATGCACCAGTTAATTTATTTAGCTCATATTTCTTGATAAACAGTAGTACTGTAAATTACATCTTACCTATGTCAGAAAAAAATATATTCAATATAATTACTTGACTTAGGTGTGTTTTTATAAATAATTTTTCAAACTTCTAGGTTCAAGCCTGTGTTTTCTGCATTTCAGAAAATGATATCCCAATGACTCGTTGTGATTGGAGTCGACAGCAATATTTCCAGCAATACATAGAGAAAAAAAATTATCCAAGACCTGTCCTTCACTAACCAGGTACAGGACTCAGGGTCTAGTTTAAATACAACACCAGAAGAGATCAGCACCTTCTACGGTATCTCCATGTATATGGCATGCCTTGGTTATCCAAAAATAAGGATGTATTGGGCTACCAAAACCAGAGTCCCAGTTATAGCTGATTCCATGACACATGATCGTTTATATAGGATCAGGCCATCTTTAAAAGTGGTCAATGATATGGATGTGCCAGAAGAAGAAATGAAAAAAGATTCCCTCTGGAAAGTCAGACCAGTTCTGAAGAGAGTTCTCCCAGGTTGCCTTGACCTACCTAGGCCTAAAAAGGTCTGTATTGATGAGCAGATGGTTCCATTTACCGGCCGTTGTCCCGTTTGTCGGTTTGTATCTTGGAAACCAAATCCAACAGGATTTAAAGGTGTTCATTATTGGAAGCCCAGGCAGTGTTCTTTCCCTAGTAGGTTTCAAAATCCCGGCTTAGTCCGGGATTTTGAGACCTACTAGGGAAAGAACACCTTTTACTCAAATCAAACAGATGGGAATTGGTGGAAATGCAGTCCTGTGTTTGACTGAGACTATTTTATGGTATTTTAGTACCATCAGTCTTCTTGATGCTCTTCAAGAAAGAGGCCTGCTTGCTACTGGAAAAATTCAAAAGACTCGAATTCCAAAAGAGTGCCACTTCACTGCTGACAATATTCTGAGCGAAAAAACCAAGTGGGTCATCAGAAATGATTGTACATAAACCTGATGAAATAGCAATAACCAAGTCGATGATCAAAGAAAAAAAAGCATAACCAAGTCCCAAGGCCTGCAGTGGTTGCAGAATATCAGTTGATATTGCCAGATCAGTTGGGTTGCCAGACTAAGAAGTGGACTGTCAGTACCATTCTTCTCTTCATTGATTTGGCCATCACCAACTTGTGGCTTCAGTATAGACAAGACAGCCAGGCCTTGCAATGAGCTGCAAAAAGCCCCTTCCAGTACTTGGAGTTCAAACTCCTCTTAGGTGATGAACTGATTACCCAGGGTAAAAAATGTCAACAAGACCTAAATGATTCAAGCGATGACGAGTTCTCACCAGAAATAAAGAAAAGGAAGCCACAACCAGATGAGATGATCAGAAAATATGGTGCAGTACGCATGCCTGAAATGGTTCTGAGTCCAAGGCCTTTCAGTTGCCGAATGTCTGGGTGCAAAACCTATGTGAGATGCATGAAGTGCCAAATGTTCCTTTGTGTCTCCAAAAAATCCCATTGATTTCTCAACTATCATAAATAATGATCTTTTGTGATACAGAAAAACCTGGTGACATTAGTTGTTCCAAGACCAGTGGCCCATGGCTATTGAAAATTCAGTTTTTTCAGTTTTCTATTGTTTTCAGTTCAGACATCTCTCTCTTTTATATAAAGTTCTTGTGTAAAAATGTTAAAGGGACTCCGGCTAGTAGGAAAACTTTATCTTATAAAATAAACATTAGGTTCAATTGTAAAATCTTTATCTTTACCACATACAACATTGTTTAATTTTTAGATATTTCAAAGTCTTAATTTTATTTGTACGCCTCCAATGTTGTTGTTGAACGAGTTGTCAATGAGAACAGCAATGCTGAAAACGCTCAAGATGCTGTTGAAAATGAGGACAATTGGGCAAATGAACAGAGGACAGTCGGACAAAACAACTGGTGTTCGTGCAGTTGTTGCTTTCCAATGCTAACTCAGAAAGAGAGCGTTTGCTGCAAAGAGCTGCACTTTCTGTCCACAGCTGTTCGTGGTAAGTATCCAAACCAACTTTTTTTTAAATTCAAAGTGTTGAACAACATAATATGAAATAAACAAAGTAATATTTCGCAATGTTGATTTGAATGGATTGTATCAACAGATACACCCTGCATAACGGCACACCAAAACTTCGCTGCAGTTTGCCTCAATGCAGATGTTTTGTGGGTTGCCTTAGTCAGCCTCCATGATCGGGAGAGTGCCGGTCTATCAAATCATAACCAAATCACCAATCGGCAAGTCTAAAAAAATACCAGTTAACAATTGACAGTTGACAATAACAATATGAGTTTAGAAGTATTTCACACTTTTATGATTCATGACTACAGGCAAAATTAGTATATCAAAACAGTGAAATGTGAATTATTTAAACTGAAACCTACCTCTGTGATTTGTTTTGTGTAACTACTCTTAGATCAAATAACTGACTTGTGCTCGCACAACATAACAGTACAGTATTTCTGCCTTTAGGTCTTACAGATACGGCTCATATCGTCAGTTTACATGGTGGATGCATGGCTGGGAAGAAGAATTCACAGAGTTATTCCATCCTGTGCAGTGAATCAGATATGACTCGTCCATCCTGAGCCAAGTGGGATTTACTCAGGATTTTCAGATGTTGATATTGAAGTTGGAGAGGTGGATGAGACATGGGGAAATTTTTAAGTGTGTTTGAAGTGTCACATACATGTTTATTTGGACATTTTAGTGGGACCCTAGTCAACCATGTCATACAGAAATGTTACAATTTCATGAAAAGGTATTGCACAAAATAAAAGTATTAAAAATATTCTATTTTCTTTATTAGAAGTAAACATCAGATTTCACACAAAGTCCCTTTCAGATGTAGAAAGTGATTCAACCCTAAATGTCATTGTATCATGCTGAACTCATGTAAACTCAGAGAAAAGTAGGATCTTCTGAACCAGGGATCACCTTAATATACTCATCAACAAATGCTTTTTTTCTTCTTTTACATCTGCCCGTTTAAAAAAATCATACTGTACAAATTCTGTTCACTTCAAAGCAGAACCAAACTCAAATGAAATGGTTCTGCAACAGCTTGTCAAGTTTTGCACAAGATGACTTACTAATTTGGACAAGGTGTGGTGCAACATGGATGGTTGGAGCCTATCCAGTAAGGGTTGGATAGGCTCCAACCCTTACTTGGACTAAATGGTTAGGATAATGAATAATATAATAGTATTATGATTTCAGTTGTCACTGTTTGCCAACATTATGTCAATTTGCGGACAATGAAGAGAAAACCCTCCAAGGATATTGTGTCATACTTTGCTAGGAGACGAAGTTTCAGGAGATCAGCACAGACACTGTGACTACAGCTGGTAACTTAAATCAAGCCAATTCCCTGACTTCTAAGGACATCAGTTGTACTACATTTATTTATCAGATCAATATCACAGAGTTTATAAAATCCTAGACCCTTTTTTGGAGTGTAATATTAACAGCTTTTGTGTTTCTTCCATAATTGTTAATTGTTTATTACTTCAGCTTTATCTATAGTTTAATGTTGAGTGTGATGCCATGTTGACAAGAACTTCTCATGTTAAATATAATTCTTGCCTGTATCCATTCAACAAGGGCTCTGAGTGCTGTTGCTGAGAAAAAGTTTAAATATGTCCTGATGTTTTAATCTGGGGGCTGTAGTAATTCTCAGAAGATAAACTGTCTTATTCTAACAGCAGGCTCTGTTCTTTTCAAATGATGATCAATCAAGTCATTGATTTATTTACACTTATCTTTTACAGTAGAGGGTTCAGAGTCTGAGGATTAAGAACACCTAGGCCTTCAACTTCTTATGAACCTGCCCATGGTCTACCAGGTTAGGATGGAGTGTTAATGGTGAAATTAAATGTTGCATATTTCCCCCCTCTTTCTTTCTCTCCTATCTTTATGCAATTCCGATCCCCCTCAAAGCATTAAATGGCTGATATAATTAAATTTCATTCTTTTGTATCCCTCCTACATGAACGGGATCAGAGCAGCTGGATACTGACCAGCCCCGGCCTCCAGGTGGTGGACCTGTTCATGGACCAGCAGGTGAGGATGATGATGTTGTCCTGATGGTAGAATTGATGTTTAGTAGTTTATTTCTGGAAGAAGGTCCCGTCATATTTTTACCCAGACTGCTTTTCTCTGTCATTCCAGACATATCCCAGTCACAGGCAGATCGCCCAAAACAGCCACACCTTAACTTTTACCCCAGGACCTTTTTATAATGACATAAGTGGTTGGAGTACTCACAACTTAGAAACTCTTATCAAACTCTTCTAGTAGTGCTATGTAGTACATAACACAAGTACTATGTTTGTTTCCATGTCAATAAACATTTTTTTTTGCTACTTTCCATGTTTACTGCTTGTCCATGCAGATCCATGAGTATGTTAGTTTTTGCCTTCTCTGCATTTTGTAAAAAGTGCAACTTGTTAATAAATACACATTTTAATGGAGAGAAGAGTCGATGTGTTGATGGCCATTAAGGTTGTTTAACTAGGTCAAAGCTGTAGTTGCCAAATACATTAAAAGAAATAAGTCCGGCCTAATGCTCAGATATGCTCAAAATGTCCCACCGAGTACATTTGCCGGGAAATTGTCTGTTTTGGAAACACATTTTAATTACTTTTGCAATTTCAGACGCCTTAGTCTAAATGAAATTTTGAGGACCTTTGAAGTTAAATTTCAGTTTTTGGCTTTTTATAATGAGGAGCAAAGTATTTGCACCAGATAAATGCATTTTAATCTATAATGTTCCAATTTTTCTCCTAGGGGTGCAAGCCCCCAGACCCTCCTAGCTAAATTTGTTCCCTCACCTATGTCACCAATGCTGTAATACTGGATCAAGTCTTGTCTAATGGCAGATAATTTCATTTGTTTTTTTTTAAATAAACACATTTGATCGGTAGGCTCTTCTTTGTCATAAGCTCAAACTGGCCAGATTTAGTTTTTGCTCACATACAACATCGGCTTTTGTAGTTATGCATCATATACTCAATAACTCTTGGCCACCCACACGTTTTCCCTGGCCACCCTACGGCCACCTTTAAAAAAAACTTTTGCGGGCATCACTGGAAAAGTCCATTCCCGGTCAAGTTTGAAGCAGAAGAGAGGAAGTGGGTGGAGCATAACTCAAATTATAACCATTTCATTCTTTCTTTTCATGACCGAAATATGCAAATCTTGCATTCAGACCGTTTATACCAGCGCTGTTGGATTAGGTTATGTTAAGAGATGTAGTGTGATTATAACATGAGATGGTATGATGATTTCCTTTTATGTCAGTGTAGGAACAAATAAGTTGTACTTTTTCCAGCCTCTTTTTGGACTTGTCAGCTGAGTACATGTGTATTGTTAGATGTCTATATGTATGAAGGTATGCATGTAAGTATGTATATGTTCATATGTAGGTATGTGTATGTAAATGTAGGCATGTATATGATTGTATAAGTATTTTGACCTGTCCGAAATAAATCTATAAACTTTGAAAAACTGGATTTAAATTAAATAATGTGGCCTTAGTGGGGCAAATATGTGATTAAAATATGATTAGTGGAGATGAATCCATAACAGGCTTGTTATTGATTAACTATGGGTTGTAGTTAAAGAGATTATTTTTAAAATCAAGTCCCACCCCGAATAAATTTATTTATAATTCAGCTAGCATTAGTGTTACTGCAGATGTTGAAAGCTGTTTAAAATGGGTGTTGATACTTAATTTTATTATTTGAAACTGAATCATGCTTTTGTCTTTCTCAGGGTAAAAAAACTTGATTAAAATATTTCATGTTAATTTGGTACTTTCCTCCTCTGTCTGGTTTGAAGACAGTATCTTCTTTGTGGACAGCAGAACTGGTGAAGCAGTGATGATCAGGGGCTTGTTGTGCTTCTTTTCCAGGTTTATAAGCAGAGCAACAGGAGCATGCTGGCGGGAAGCAGTGCTGACTGAATGGGGTCATAATGAAAGGCCACAGGTAGCTGCTCACGGCAAGTCGGCTGAATAACACACAGCAGCACTCCAAACTCAGAGGGGAAGGACTCACGGGACTCAAGAATCTGCCTGCATGCCTGCAGATCCAACTCGCTGCACAGAAAAAAAGCAAAAAGCTCATCAGTGTTGTTGGATTTCAACAAATATATGCAATCAAATATGATTCTCATATTCCGTGTCCTCAGCTTGGTACAGGCTTTCATGCAGTCAGCTGGATAGCTAAGACGTAGACATGGAAAAAACACAGCTTCTCCTATGATGAGCACCTTCATGCTCTGAGTCTGTCAGAAGTCATCTACATGTATTCATGTTCTTGTTGGTCTGAATTACATTTTAAATGATTTTTACAAACTGTGCAGAAAGATGAAATCTTGTGGTAAAGAATAAAAGTATCTGGCAATCCTGGAACTTCAAACTCTGGTCCTCACATTTGCAACCTGTCCTGCAGGTTTTGAATGTGTCCCTACTCCAGCAGACCTGATTCAGATCAAATTGACCTCTGCAAAGATCAGCTTCATTCATTATGCACAAGTCTTTAAATGAGAATATGTGAAGAAGGGAAAACTAGACCAGGAGCGTCCAAAGTCGGTCTTCAAGGGCATCCATCCTTCAGGTTTTCAGTATCCCTGTTTCAACACACCTGAATCAAATAAAATGGTTTCAACAGCCTATAATGTGCTGTACAATGACTCATTAATTTAAATCAGGCGTGTTGCATCAGGGATGCCTGGAAAGGATTGTGGACACCACTGGACTAGACAAGAGGATGTCCAGTTTGGTGGAGCCATGACTGGGTTCTTGGAAGAAGGGGATCGCCAGCCTGGTCTGCCTGTCAGAGAAACTGTCCCTGTGATGTCGCAGAGGTAACCTAACCAAGACAGTCCTACGGAATCCAGAGGTTAGTGGACTTCCAAGTGGAGCTCATACACCCCAAGGGTCCTGCCACTAAGGAACCAATTAGCCCAACAACCTGTAGGCCCAGTGACAGAAAAGTCCCCCTTTAAAGTATTTCATCCACTGATCTGCACAATCCAAGTTGAAGTCAGCAGGACCCTCCCAATCACAACCCCCCAGGTCTCACTACAATTATCCACATGAGCATTAAAGTCCCCCAGCAAAACAAAAGTCCCTGACAGAGAAGAGTTTGGAGTTATAGAGAATCAGGGTGGTGTCAGGTGATCTGGGAAGACTAGTGTTGATAGTAGGAGCCAGTGAGGGTTCGTTTGTCAGAGAGTGGACAGGCTGCACCAACATAATTACCAGATCCGGAGAACTGCCAGTGAAAGAAGTTTCCAAGTTTGGTGGTTATTGAAGGAATGATTGCTGGAGATGAATACCGCATGGAGAAATCACAAGGAGCTGAGAGGAATCAAAGATGTTGGTTTCTGAAAAAAACAAGGATTCTTAATGCTTCACAAGAACGCAAAGGTACGTAATAAAACACTGGAGGACTTAGGTTTTACCACAAGACTCAACACTCAAGTGACAAAGGACTGGCAGTCAGCTCCAGATATAGTGCTGGGGAGTTGATCGCACATCCTCCACAGGTGTGTAGACCAGCACACCTGTGGGAAAATTACCCTCCATAGTTGACCATAATTGGTGTACACATAATTGAGAATGCGACAGCTTCGTAAATGAGGCCCCAGGTCTGTAGAATGTGACACACCTTTGAAATGATTCCCATAATTCAGAAATTTCTGCAAACCTGTCTGTCTGCACTCGCTCAGGCCAGATGTTCTGCCTATCAAAGCGAAGGTATCGCATGATTTCTTTGAAGCGATCTCTAGCCATTGTTGCCATGATCTGTTTGTTTCCATACATCTCAGACCAGTTGTCAGACGATGGAACCTTCGTCGCCCCTCACTAGATGATAACTGCAATGAAAGCCATCAATTCTGGAACGGCCATGAACCAATCCACAGTCTCTGTCTCCCTTGCATGCTCAGTTGTGCATGCTTGAATGATACGAAGCATCTGGTGAGTGAGAAAACAGAGAAAGCTTTGAAGGCAAGTTTTGATCCTTTTTCTGGCTTCGTGTTGGCTCTCCATCTGCGGTGTAAGGTTCAATAGGAGTGAAATCCAGACATCGTCCAACCTCTTCCTTACGCCAGACTGTGCCATCTTTTGCGGTCTCTGTTACCGTGGTATCCAGCCAAGGATTCTTTTTCAGGGGAGAGGGAGCATCTTCCTCCGAAGACTGCTCCGAGTCAGATTCTGCTTGAACGTCGATGTCATCTGCTTCAGAGTCAAAAAGGCTTGCTTCACTCAGAACCATTTGCAAAGCCTGCTCAGTGGTGAATCTTTGGATAACAACAGTGACTAATCAGCCACCACATTCCAAGGCAGGGGATCAAATCATCCCTCTTCATTTCTCAAAGGATTACCCAAAACTTCAGTCCTGCCATTAGTGGCACACTTGAATCACAATGGGGGCTCCTCAGCCACCACATTCCAAGGCAGGGGATCAAATGACCCCTTCTCAGTCCCCAAAGGGAGTACCAAAAACTTCAGTCCTGCTAGTGTTTGGTCCATGTTGCCTCAGTTGCCTGGTCTTGTCTATTTGCTCTCTATAACATCAAAAGAACAAGACCGTACCTGACAGAACACACAACAGCTTTTAAATAGGCTCTGGTCATTTTATGCATTGATCACTGCAATTCCCTGTTGTCAGGTCTGCCTGCATGCTCAGTTAAACCTCTGCAGATGATTCAGAATGCAGAGGGACATCTGGTCTTCAGTACTGCACTTTGTGTCACTCTGCTGCTAATCACACTTCACTGGCTTCCATTTGCAG
Organism: Telmatherina bonti; assembly: GCF_933228915.1. Taxonomy (NCBI): domain Eukaryota; kingdom Metazoa; phylum Chordata; class Actinopteri; order Atheriniformes; family Telmatherinidae; genus Telmatherina; species Telmatherina bonti. Next base: position 5,156,716 of record NC_136619.1, on the reverse strand, counting down.
CGCACATCAATTTCAAAGCTCTGCTTCTGGATGACAAAACAATAAGTCAAACGGCTCCTGTTTAACTTCACTTCTTAATCCAGAGCTACACTCCCTTTCCACAGTTATGCTCTACCAGTGAAAGATGCCTAGGATTATCACCACTACGTGGAGCTACGCCCCTAACATTATAACATATTTTACAGGTGAAAAACATATAAATGACTTGAGATTAGTTCAGTACATATTATATGATATATTTACAATATTTAATTAAAATGATTTTACATTAGTTAAAAAGTGCTGTGTGACTTGTTTAGGACTTCATGGCATGGGACTTGACTCCGCATTTGAGCAGAAAGCCATGAGAACCACAAAACAGTGTCCTTGTTCCACCTCTGAATGAAAATGTATTTTACTGGTAATGAGTTCAAACCTCAAAGTTACAGAATATTTGTAAAACCATTGAATAGGCTAAAATATTACAACTGTGACAAAATTAAAACCATTTAGACCCCTGCTCTGACCCCCACAGAACAGAACAGTATGTGCTTCAGCAGATGGTGGAGTTGAGCTTGTTGTGAGCAGGGATCGATACTTTGATGCTGCTACTGTATCAGCTAATCCCACAATTCCAATTCAATTAGCAGCTGAGAAGAGCAGATCTATTCAGAGCTTTGAGGGCTGTGAAAAGGTGCTTAGTTAAAAAAAGAGGGCTGGAACAGGTGAATTTATTTCTCCTTGCTTGAGAATTGATTTTACGATATGGCAGTAGCAGTTAGTGAGCTGGTATCCTGATTGTAGTGATATGCAGCAGCTCTGATTGTTTCTGGAACAGAGAGCTGCATCATCACCAATTGGCAGAAGAGGGCTTCTCTTTGTCTCAAGAAGCTAACTGTCTTATATTTCCTACAAATCCATTTCAGACCACATCAGAAGCCAAAACAATCTTTGTTCCAGTGTAGTTGATGGTGGCAAAAACAAGCAAGTGCTGCTTTGTCGGCTGCATACGTCATAGTGGCATATGCAGCCACTATGACATATATATATATATATATATATATATATATATATATATATATATATATATGTATATATATAGGAGAGGGTGCTTAAGATGCATCTCTTGTAGGGTGTTTCTCAATTCAGGTTTTGCACACTTCCAAGTGCGGATTCGTCGGCTGCATGCGTCATAATGACGCGGCAAATGTTGTCTCAATTCAAAGGCTCCTTCGAGTCCCCCCTTCAAATCACTTTGTTTGGCTCCAGATTAGCTTAAATTGAAGGCTACAAGAGACGTATCCTATGCGCCCTCTCCTATCCCACAATTCATTGTGCTCCTGATAGAAAAGAAAAAACAGCAGAGCGCCAGTGTAGGTACCACACCAGCCAGACCATTTTATACACACACATATTTGTCCCAGCAGACAAGCTGGGAGGACAGCGGCATTGTGTTCAATAACCACAAATGAATTTCATTCCAGTCGTCCTCAGATGTCTTCGTCTCCTTTCATTAAAGAAAAGGCTGAATTTATTACAGTCACTCAGATAACTGGAGACTGGAATAAGGAACAATAATTAAAAATGTGCTAAAATATAATTCAGTGATATAAGACACTGTTTTGTCATTTAACTGAGTTAAAGAAAAAAACAAAAATAAATGTGTCCTGGACAAATTAGAGGATTGTTCTGATGAACAGTGGGACAAAATACCTGTCAACAGGTGCAGAAGTCTGACTGGGAGGAACAGAAAACACCTGACTGGAGTGAAAACATTAAAGGATTTAAAAATATATATATATTAGTTTGAGTGATGTATCTTATGTTATTTTATCATATTGGTTTGCTTTTTGAAAAATCTTTCTATTTAACCTAAATTAGAAAATAATGTCATGATTTTCACAACACTTTTATTTATTATTATTATTATTATTATTGTTAATTTCAGCTTATTTCCCAGGCAGCAGTTTTCCTCCTTCTTTAATAGGAGGGTATGAATACACGAGGATGACTGTATATGTGTCTAATAAGGATTATTTTCCACTGAAGTTAACGTTAGATTGACAGGATGAGCTGTCAGCCAGAGGAGAGCTCGTCTAAACCGCCTCCTCCTCATGTTTTATTTTAAAAATATTTTTGTGTCTTTTTGTGGAAGAATGGGATCAGTAATTAGATAAACTTGACATCTGTAGTTGCCAGGCAATGGAGGACTGGAGCACTATGGGTAATGCTCTTCCACTAGAGAGGCCGTCTCGTTTTACTGGCAGTAAGCGCACTTCGTTGTATGCAGACCACCTAGAACACTTCGTTGCCTACGCAGTCTGCGCACTTGGAAGTGTTCAGATCCTGAATTGAGACCAGCTGAGGTGGTGGTGGAGAATCGGTTCAGGTATCAGAGTGAACTATTGGTACGGAGGGACTGCAGTGGGAATATTAACCCTGTGGCTGACACTCCATTTGCCCTACTCTTCAATGTACCATCTAAACTTATCTGTACCACGTGTTCCACCAGCCTGTATGTGGAGGATCTGGAACACACACACATTGTTTGTGAAGCAAGTCTTCTGTCAGACTCATTCTGGTGGAAGTATTTATTTCTCCCGGCTGACATCTTTATTTCTGTTTACAGCATCTGCTTTGCAGTGGCTGCGTGGTTCATTAGAAACCTTCTCCTCTGGTTAACGAGCACGACGAAAACAGGAAAAGAAAACCTGATGTTCATTCTCTGCTGGAATCTTGTCAGTGTCATCTGAGACATCTTTCTAGTTAGAGTCGAGTCTGACTGCAGCTCTCAGCTCGGTTTGAACCTCCTCCTCCCTGTGTAGAGATGCGTGAAGCAGGAGTTTGCCCTTAATTTACATCATCCTCAAAGTGTTATTTCATTTACTTAATCACATCAGGGATCTAAGTGTGAACCCACATATGATGATGAAAAATGACTAGAAATTAATTCAGTAGGTTTATCAAGAATCTTTTTCTTTCAGGCCAGGAATTTGTGGGTCAGCCTGGATCAGTATAAAAAAGAATTAAACCTGAGTAAAAAATTATGCAACATTTAGGAGTCAGCCCCCAGACTGTGAGGCCACTGTTTGGACCACGTGGATAAAGCATATAAACTTTTTTTTTTTTTTTTTTTTTTTTTTTTTAAAGTCTATAATAGTCCATCTTGTGAAAGTGTCTTAAATAAAAATCAGACAAACACAAAAGAAAGAATTTTAACTCTACTCAGTGAGAAACCTGGGCCTGTTTGGATGACCACAAAGCTGCTTTTTAGACCAATTAGGTAAAATTGGATCATTTCTCATTGCACACCGGATGACCTCTCATAGCACACGAGTGTGCACAGTGGTTGAAAAACACTGCTCTATAGTACCAGTAAGAACTCAGAACTTTAGATGAAGTTAGGTCTGACCTGTAGCAACGTAATTAGTGAACACAGTAATAATATTCCAGGCTTTGTCTGTTCCTCGGTCTTGTTCCAGGACCCCCCTGGCTGCATGTGGCGATTAGTAACGAGGAATAATTTCAGGTCTGGGTCAGAAAATGGCTCTAGACATCTTCACTGACATTTTATAAATCAGCTTTAAAGAAATAACTGGAAAAGTAGAAAATTCTCCAGAATAATGTCTCACTTACTTCTATTCAGTTTACTGACTACTTGTACATGTATGAAATTGGCTGGTTTCTGCTGTACTGGTGTGCAACTGGTATGTGATGTTCGTGCTCTCCGATGTTATGTTTGTAATCACTGATAGGATGTTTATCATAGACTGTGTATAAAGAGATGGACGTAGCCTCTGTGACATCACCCATAGGTTTCTGAAGAGCTGAATTGAAGGTCGGTGGGCAGTTCCTACCATCGCCATGTTGGTTGCGCCATGTGTGTCGTCTCGCCCGGAAAATACAAATATGGACAAGGAGGTAGATCTGAGAGGGGGGCTGTGAGCGTCATGGTGGATGATTGATATCAAGCAAACTCCAAGCTGCCTGTAGCTAAGAGCTAACTGAGCTAACCCGGAGATAACAGGAGCTAACCACCTAATGGAGGTAAGCGGCTAAAGCTAAGTCACGTTAACCGGCTAAATACCGCGGTTGTTCGACGTTCTTCTGACTTGAAGCGGGAGATTGGTACCTGTCAATCAAAAGGACCCGCCCATAAATATGCTAAATTTCGAGATTAAATTACTTTTAAACGGGCGAGTTAGAAAAAAATTCACTCCCCCCACAGTTGTCATGAAGGTAAACCTGACCTATTAAACCGAAAATGGGTTTTTGAACCAGGCTGTAAACATGTTTATTTCTGGGCTCATCCCATTTGGAGGAGATGGAGAGAGCAGCCAATGATGTCAAAGGTGGAATAAACATTGAAGAGAGACATGAAATAGAGGGATGCAAAGGAAGGTTACAGTGGGACAGCAGAAGAAAAGAGGGTGTTCTCAGAGGAGGTGAGCTGGGAAGAATTTGTGGGATCACTAAAAAACTCACTTTGCATTCAAGGAAAAGGATGAGGCCTCTTATAATGGAGTGATGTGCTGAAGAGGCTACCTCAACCTCAAAAGGTATGAGGAACTACAAGGAGGGTCAGCAGTTAATATTCCACTGCAACCTTGACAAAATTGAACAGTAGCTTTACTTAAATGGCAAAATAGTTTGGAAGATAACTGGGGCTTTTGTTCTGACAATTTTAAACTTTTAAAGCTGGCAAAATATGCTCAGGTTCATAAAACTAATATGGTCAGTTTACCCCCAGGTGGATCACTTTACCCCTTGAATTGGTTCAACTTACCCCTAACGTGGGGCAAGTTGACCCAGAAGAGCACTTTTTTTTTTTTTCGAAGTAATTATTTTTGTCAGCTTTGTCAGAAAGGTATTCTGATCTTCACATTAGATAAACAACACCCTTAAATTAAGGAATATGTTTTGATTATAATTCTGTTTTTTCTTACCTACAGGGCAACAAAAGCAAAGAGTTGCTCACTGTACCCCACTCTCCCCTACGTACGTATGTACTCTATGATCTGATGTTTGTACTCTGTAATGTGGTGTTCAACATGCTGCTCATGGAGAGATGGAGATATGAATTGGAAAATCAGATGTAGCTGTAGCCTGAAGCCTTTCGTATGATCAGTTAAAATTTGGTGACAATAGCAGCCACAATTATTATTCTATGAGGGTTTTACTGTAAGTATTTTCATGCGCTCCCCAAAGTGGCCATTTGGAGTCTCCAAATGGACACTTTGGATCCTCCAACTTCAATAAGCTATAACTCCAGAACACTTCAACATGCAGTCATCAATGAGACCTCAAATGAAAGGTGGCATCAAGAGGAATCCTGTTGTATATTCATATTTACTTTCAGTATCATTGAAATTCACCAGGTGATGCATAAACCCACTAAAAGCTTATTTTTTTACTGTGCATTCTAATGAAAGAGTCAGAATAAGTTTTACGGTCATCATTTTTATATTATTAAAAACAATATAATGCCATGTTATGTAATGTAAACAAAATGTAATCATAAAAACACCATAACACAATACAATTTACATAAGTTTTGAACTATTGTCTGATAAAGAGTGTTTGTAAAAGTAAAGTAAAAAGCAGGAGAGCAGAATATGTAGCTGTTATGATGAGCAGGGGTCCTGGTGGTCTGAAGGGCAGGAATGTAGTCTTCCTCTGGAAGGATCTGGTCCTTCTTCATCTGACGAGCTGCTGGGTTTCCATCACAATCACATGACAGACTAATAAAGACAAACAAGAAGTTTTTATCCCACATTAGTACTGCGACTGTAATAAGTGTATGTTCTGACAGACACGCATCGCTGCACGCATGCACACACAGAGTATGGAAGCGGTCCACACACACGCAGATAAATCATCATCATTTTTTCCTCTCTATGATTTTGTATTTATGAACACGTTTACAACTGGAGGGAAATATAGGTGCTGAACCGCTGCGTCTCTTCGATAACTTATCTTTTTGCTTTCATGCACACTTGGACTGAACAACACCCCGCATGAACAGTTCCCCCGGTCCGGGGTCTGACGTTTTAGAGCTGAGACCCCAAGTTTTCTAACAAACCAGGTCCCACATCTTTAGCAGACCCAACAGAACCACTGGAAATACGGCAACAGTAAAAAAAAGTAAACAAAGGTAACAGCGCGGACACCCCCACCCCCCCTCCCCCCGCCCCATAAACAACAGAGTTACTTATTTAAACAGCTTATGAAGAAACCGTAGCTGCATATAGAAGTTTGTGCTTACTTTTCACCATAGATTGTATATAAAGAGATGGACGGAGTCTCTGTGACGTTACCCGTAGGTTTCTGAAGAGCTGAATTGAAGCTCGGTGGGCGGTTCCAACCGTAAATCTAACAAATGACACAGTAAATTCCCCCCTCTAGGTTATCAAGAGTCTTTGTTTTCAAAGGACCAAATTCAAAGCTTTTAAAACAATAGTTTTCATAGTAAAAGGCCAATTGACGCTGGTGTTGTTTTACCAGAGATTTTGTAAGATTTTTGAAATTTTTTACAGACTTTTTAAAAAATTTGTGTTTTGCTTCAAATCGCATACACTACATATGAATAAGTGGGCCAGTCTTATTCATGCATCTGGGATAGTAGATCATTAAGTGGGGCTTTGGAATCAATTTTCTATCAGGGAATAAGATTTTGAACATGTTATGGTGGTCTAAGATTAGATGTTTCAAATAACATATCATGCCATCTGTAAGGTTTATAGAAAACACAGTATCAACAATCTGCAACAAAAGGAGCAAGATGTTCCAGTACTTATTGTCCCTTTCAACTATGTCACCAAAGATAAGGGGGGGTATTACGGAGAATACACCAAGATGCTGTTGTCATCAATTTTTAACCCACTTGGTTTGTTTTTACATTCTAAGTAACCATAATTAAAACTATTTATCCTGTCTAGTAATGTGTTCATGGAAATGTAGCCATTTTTAATAAGGTACTGAAAAACTAGCTCATACTGTACGACCCCCTCCAACAAATCGTGCATTGTATCAACAGCATAATTGTCACTGCTATGAAAGTATTCTAATAAATTGAGCACACAATATCTTTTAACACCATAAATGGAGGGAAGAGCAGAATCTTCTTTTAAAGCATCACAATGTTCAACAATAAGTTCTTTGGAACGCAGAACAAGGCTAGGATTATCCTCAGTGAAAACAGACTGAATATCTTCCTTATTTGTAAGACAGAACCTACACTAATTGCACTAAATGATTCAAGAAAACCTAACAAACTATTTAAAGCGAGGTTATCACCTGTAATCTGAAAGACAGAGCTAAACAATGGTTCTTCAATGAACAGAAGTTGGATTCCTTTTGTTTCTAAACTTTTTAAATCATCAATCAGAGGCCTTACTTTTTAAAAATCTTCTGTGTAGAAAAGAACAGCTAAATTCATTAACACGAGTTAATCTTTGGTGGAAGTTTTTTTTTAAAAGTAAAATAAACACAGCCAAGTTTGTGGACCCCCTTTTTTGACCATAATGGATTTGCCATTTCAAAATCATCATAATAAAGCAAAATCTGTAGAGCATACTTCTGTTTTGAAAATAGAGGATGGTTTTTGAAATATAATCCATCACTTATGTCACTGTATGGCTCCTTTTTTCTGTATTTATCTTACAAGAATTCCTGTCTTATGTCAGTATTTTTGAAAATTGAATTTAATGTGCCTAAAATTGGTACATACATGTATTTGTCAGTGACAGGAATTTGACTAAAAACTCCTGAAGTTCTACCTCTACGTGTATCCATTCTCACACCAAGAACAAATCCTTTAGGCTCAACAATTTCCCATTTTTCATCATAATATTTCTGTCTCTTTGTCTTTGTGTTAAATGCTGAAAAAGGATTATCAAACTGGTTTAAAGTGAGCTAAATTTTTTTGTAAATGTCTGATTCCTTGGCTTCAGGAGAAAATGTTTGGAATGTTGCTTCACATGCTTGCATATGCACATCATTGACAACTTCCTCCATTGATGAAACAATTGTTTGGACTGTATTTTCATTTAGACCAGAAGCTTATAAATGACCAACAATTGAGCCACACATTCCAACAAGAGGGTTTTGTTTGACAGCAGGGGGAGCCAAACACAGAGGCGGAAGTTGTTGGCTGATCAACCAAAAAATCTTCTCCAGAATGACTTTGCGTTGCTACTTTCTGATTAGTCTCTGTATTTTCATTAAACTGATTACTATGAACAGTAATAAGATGTCTTCTAAACCCACTGTAAGTACAAAAAGAGGAAACGCATCCTACCTCTCCATATCTTAAACATAAGTTTTTTGCTGGATATAAACCATGATGAAATTTTAAATGTTTACAAACTGTTGTGATCCCGTTCCCTGGTGGGCGTGTCTGGCATCCTGGCATCTGGATCATCATTTCAGCAATCAGCGACGGCACTAAAGACCAGCTCAGCCTGCTGTTCATCGCCAGATTGTTGACTACCCTGTGGTACAACGCTCGGCCTTGAGAGATTCTTCTCAGTGTTGCTTACCTGTCGATAACCTGTTTGTTTTTCCCTCTCAGAGATTCTGTTTGCCTGCCTGATTGCTGCCCTTTCGCTTGCCTGCCTGCCCGCCAGCCAGCCTGCTCGCTTCCCAGCCTGTTGGTTTGCCTCCCCGCTTGTCTGCCTGCCTGCTAACCTGTCCTCCACATTCGTCTAGGAAATTATCCAGACCCAGAGAGGGAAAATAAAATCTTGTTTTGAATTCTGAGCAGAGTCTGCATGTGAATTCTACGTACCTGACGTCAGCATAACACAAACATCTGAACATGTTTTGTGGTGCGTTTTACAAACAAAACACAAGACAGTTTTTGTTAACTGAGTTCTGACCTTAGAAAACGATGACATGCTAGTGGTCTTGCAGAAGTCTTGCTCTCAGTTCCTTGACTCGTGGGCTTTCCTTTGTGTTTCCAACATCGATGTTATACACAGTGGTTTGGATAAAAGTGTAGAAACTGGAGAGGGCTTCATCATAAGAGAGGCTAAAGACAAAGTGTGCTTTGGATAGACCATCAAAAGCGACCACTGAAGTCAAGGTACTGCACGGGACAGGTTTCTGGTCCACCACTATGAAGAACCATTGGATTTCCTTCCTTTGCTCACCAACACAGAGAAGGAAGGGTTGCCTTGCATCAACTTTTTCCAAGAATGTAGTGAGGCTGACTCCTTCCTGTAGTTTGACAAAGACAAAAATGCTTAATCACTTTCCCATTATCTGCTTTTAACACACAAGTATTGGCATAAAGAGTAACATACAAACAGCATTATTTTGGTATGAAGAATAATAACTTGACAAACCTTCACAAATCTTACAAGACGGTTTGCCGCCTGTGCTGAGCTAATCTTGGCTGACTTTTTATGACCTTTTGATGTCGGGGGCAGGAGATGCAACAGCAGCAGGAAAGCTGATAGAGCACTATCCCAACCTTCAAAACAGGGGAAAGGGGGGTAGATACGGAATAACTGAAGGTGTTATAGATATGAAAAAACTGTCCATATTTACCCAAGTAATCCTCAGCTTCAGGGTGAATGGATGCACGCAACTCTTCTACATAGGGACTTGATGAAAGATTCTGGCTTTCGGCAATGACTTTGTTCTTGAAATAGGATGGCCACTTTGCAAGAAACCTTCCAGATACTTCTTCTCCAAACATCATAGAAAAATCTTGGTCAATCTTTGAACAGAAACAAAGCCCATAAGCAACTTAATTATTCTCCTTGGAATCATTTAAGTTTTTTAGTAACATTTTGGAACACTCTACACATTTCCTCACCAATTCAGGTGTGTCCCGGAAATGAGGGAAGACATCAAAGATGGGTGATGCTGCAACCGAGTCATGAACCCGCTTCTGTCTGTACTCAAAAGTGGCTCTCATCTTCTCTTTAATCGTTTATTTTTCTGTTGAGTGTCTAATTATAGAGAGAGCTTCTCTGCACTCCTCACCAGAGAGCTGTCCACCAATTAGAAGAGAATCTCTTCGGGTTCTAGGACTTTCCAGGTAATCAGGCCTTGAACGCAAACGAGTGCCATCTGTGGTGTTTCGTTGGACTGTCTTGAGTCTCCAAGCAAGATAGCCAGTAATGGCCACTGGATCGTAATAATGTTCCTAGTCATACACACACATATATACACACATTTATAAAAATATTTAAAAAAAGAACAAAAATTGACACTGACAAAAAAAAGTATTAGAGCTATTCAAATTGAGAAATTTGGACTTACAAATCCATTTTTTGAGTATGGATCTTGGAGATAGGGAAAAATGGTCACAATTCCCAGTGCATAACTGATTCAAACACTTATGGGCAGAATTCTCCTTTTAAAACAAAATTTTATTACATTAGTACCCAATCCATGTGTTTCCATTGGTCATTGTAAGTGATACCTTACCCATATGAGTTTGTAATTTCTGCAACCAGAATATTGACCATCTGTCTTCGTGTTGCATCTGACAGCATTTTGTTTTTGTTATACTCCCAAAAGATTTCCTCACCCTTTGGGTTTGACATTAAGATAGAATGAATTCTCTGAAAAAAAAAAGACAAAAAACAAAACAACACACAGATACACACACAGATTAGAGCATATATTTAAAAAAAATATATGGCTTGCATGATCAAATTCCAGTTAAACATTTTTAAAGATTAATTTGTAATCAAATCTTAGATGGTTTCAAACAATACCTGCTTCGCTTCATCGTGATCCATTTCTTTTAGATCTTTTATTCTGTTTTTTGCTGATGGGAGGATAATAGTTGAATCTGATGACATAGACGATGCTGAAGATTATGTAGCAACCTCCCAAGGCCGAATTAACCCCCAAATCAGATGAGGACTCAGGACTTTCTACTTCAAAAGGAAGTCCATCCACACATCTCCAAAACAGAGCTCACTGAAAGCCTTAAAATTCAGATCCATCTCAATCCGGGTAGACAGACCTCCACTTTAAACCAGCAGGAACCCTGCTGGTTGTATCTTGTTCCTGTAGGAAATGTCTACACAGACAGACTGTGGCACCCTTTTGAAGTTGGACCCTGGTAAGAGCCTGTTGTCCGTCACCCCAGGAGGTCCCTTTGTATCCACAGCACACAAAGACCAAATTCCAGAGCAGAACCTTTAAGCTCTAAATTCTAAACTGTATAAAATCCTGGATGTATCCTCAGCACACCTGGATAAATGGACTCTTCTTCCTATCTAAACTAATCCAAGACTTTAACCGTTTTTCAGATGTGAAAACCACAGAAGTTAGCAAGTTAGTTAATTTCTGTGATTCCTTGGATGGAGCAATGGCGCCATCTAGCAGACACCCTCAAACAGGTTGAGATATGCATTTCAGGCTGATTAAATACACCATGATTAACATTATAAGCTGTTGTTTTTAACGACTCTGATTCAAAGTAAGAACTTGTTGTGTGTAAATGATTTCTTGACCCACCAGGTCCGTGGAAAGTGAAAATCATGAAGTGTATTTGAAATGTCTTGTACCTGTTAACAAACTTTTCCCCTTTTGACAGCAGCAAAACTGTTTTAAGGTTTATGTTTATAAGGATCATTCATACTTCTTCTCATCTATAAATGGATTTTATAGACATGTTTTGAGGTTGGAAAAATGTTAAGTTTAATTCCCCAAGAACTTAGTATTTTGACCAAACCTTCAGACCCCATGTCCTGACCACTGCACTCTGATTGGATAATCTAAAGTCCGCAGGCAAATTTAACTGCGGTTCTTCCCGGAACTCCTCTCTCTTACCCTTTCTATCTTTTTTTTCCGCTCTTGTTTTTTCCTCTCTCGTTTTTTCTCTCTCGTTTTTTTCTCTCTCGTTTTCTTTTGTTACTCTCTTGTTTTTTCTTTTCATTTTCATTTGATGTTTGCTTTAGTCACGTTTTTGTCCGTCTGGCGCCGTGTTCGTTTTTTTTATTAAGTAAGCTCGCTCGCTCGACTGCTTAACACCAAAACTCATCCAATTCTGGCTGAACAATTTTTTGCTTCTGACACACCATCGAAGCTGCTCTCCCGGCCCACAGAGACTGTGACCAGTAACGCACGGACGACCCGAACGTTACTGCTCCAGCTGATCCCAGGACTTTGCCGGCACCCGTGACCCGTTTGGTCCAGCTTCAGATGTCGAACCAGGCGGTTCCAGGCGAGCTCCTGACTTCTGCGGAGGTCCCCATTGGACAAGTATCAGGACGACCACTGAATCCTTGCCCACTGGACCCAAGGTTTGGGTTTCGACCACCAAGGCGCTGAAGTAAGGCCGACCCATTATTCCACTGTCTCCGATCCAGCTGGTGTCTTAGCAGAAGCTGCCCTTTTTAAATCCATTCCCCCGGTATCCACATGATAGTCTACCCTGACATAGTTAGTTAACTTCATTAGACTTGCCATCTTTCCAACCTTCCTAGATGTGTAAGTTATGTAAGCTGCTTACACAACTTTACCTTTAATAATTTTATTTTACATTTTTGTTGTTGGCTCGGCTCGAGCTTCCATACTCTCTCTCTCACTCGCTCTCTCTCTCTCCCTCTCTCTCATCTTGACTAATTCAGTATTTGATGCTTGCTGACGCTATTTCTGGTTTACATTATTAATTTCATTTGTGCCTGAAGATTTTAACCGGTGTGGTTTTTAATAAAGTGTGTTATATTTTAAGAAGTCGTGGTAGCATGATCGATCTTTAAGGAAGTGATTTGTTCCCTCTGACGAGAACATACAGTAAGCGTATTTTGAGACTGATGGTTATCTGTTATTAGACAAATATCATTGTCATATTACGGTATTCCCTGCCTGACCGTATAACAAATTTAGGATCTCTGGTGCCCCGAGATCGTCCGCGTGTCTACGGACACAGTGAATTAATAATTAAAACACCCACTGTCGCTCTGATATTGGATCTCAGGTTAACGTTAATGATAACACGCTACAATGCTGAAGAATTTGATAATGATGCTGGTGATGGTGGAGGTGCTAAAAATGATGACGTGACGGGATCTGGTACAGGCAATCCTGATTCTTCTTCAACCAAATTAATTGTTTGAAGAAGAAAATTTTGAAGAGGAGAATAACACAAACATCTTACTATTAAAACTAATGATAAATTGAACATTTAGTCATTTATAATAGTACCTGAACATAAACTAATATAAATAACAGTTCCATTTGTTTTAAAGGCCTGTTGGAACACCCTGAATTTCCCCCCTGGGAATAAACGAAGTATTTATCTATCTGTCTACATTGTGTCACCTGCATCTTCTAATGTGATAACATAAAAAAGAAACGTTTTATAAAATGCAGTAAACATATAGATTTTTTAAAAAAAATGTATTTATTACAAGAGGGTTTTATTCACTCAAAAAAATTAATCAGGGGTCTTTACCCATAACTGGTTGCTGTCTGTAGCTAACTTTGAAGCTTTGGACTCCAGACTTTATCAGCTCATCAAATATGTCCGCATCAACTTCAGTCCCTGATGTGTCCACCAACACAAGCACACCTTCAGTGAAATGTTGAGACTGCAGACTAAATTTTTCGGAAACTGAAAGAAATACAGTAACAATTACATTGCGCTCTAACCATTCGGGAATGTTTTAAGTAAAATAAACCTGATACAAACCATCTTGAAGAAAATGAAAAAAGTCAAAGCATTCTTCTTGAGTGTCAAATCCAAGTGTTTCCATGTTAAAACTGAGAGTGTCAATATGGTAATATCAACTCTGAACTTGTCACTCTAAACTCCCACAATCAAGCTAACACCTGAAGTGTCCATTTGCTCACCACACACCACGTTGCAGCGCAGCATGACGCAGCAGACAGTATTTTCGCACAGCCGTCGTTTGCAGTCGACATTGTTGGTAAGTCAAATTCAGTATTTTATAGATGTTTCTCTCCTTGCATTTTGTTTTATGTGAATGTACTGCCTCGTCTCGTCTCGTTTTCGTGCCGCTTATCGGGGGACGGGTCGCGGGGGCAGCAGCCTAAGCAGGGAAGCCCAGACTTCCCTCTCCCCAGCCACATTTGCCAACTCTGCGGGGGGGATCCCGAGGCATTCCCAGGCCAGCCGAGAGATATAATCCTTCTAGCGTGTCCTGGGTCTTCCCCGGGGTCTCCTCCCAGAGGGACGTGCCTGGAACACCTCACCAGGGAGGTCCAGGAGACATCCTGACCAGATGCCCGAGCCACCTCAACTGGTCCCTCTCGATTTGGAGGAGCAACGGCTCTACTCTGATCTCCTCCCGGATGACCGAGCTCCTCACCCTATCTCTAAGGGTGAGCCCGGCCACCCTGCGGAGAAAACTCATTTCAGCCGCCTGTATACGAGATCTCGTTCTTTCGGTCATGACCCACAGCTCATGGCCATAGGTGAGGGGAGGAACGTAGATCGACTGGTAAATGGAGAGCTTCGCCTTCTGGCTCAGCTCCTTCTTCACCACGACAGACCGGCACAGAGTCCACATTACTGCAGACGCCGCACCAATCCGTCTGTCGATCTCGTGCTCCATCCTTCCCTCACTCGTGAACTTGAGGCAGGACCTGACTCCCGGAGAGGGCAATCCACCCTATTCTGGCAAAGGACCATGGTCTCAGATTTGGATTCTCATCCCAGCCTCTATACACTCGGCAGCAAATCACTCAAGTGAGAGCTGGAGATCACGACAGGAGACCCCGGGGAAGACCCAGGACACGCTGGAGGGATTATATCTCTCGGCTGGCCTGGGAACGCCTCGGGATTCCCCTTGCAGAGTTGGCAAATGTGGCTGGGGAGAGGGAAGTCTGGGCTTCCCTGCTTAGGCTGCTGCCCCCGCGACCCGTCCCCCGATAAGCGGCACGAAAACGAGACGAGGCAGTACATTCACATAAAACAAAATGCAAGGAGAGAAACATCTATAAAATACTGAATTTGACTTACCAACAATGTCGACTGCAAACGATGGCTGTGCGAAAATACTGTCTGCTGCGTCATGCTGCGCTGCAACGTGGTGTGTGGTGAGCAAATGGACACTTCAGGTGTTAGCTTGATTGTGGGAGTTTAGAGTGACAAGTTCAGAGTTGATATTACCATATTGACACTCTCAGTTTTAACATGGAAACACTTGGATTTGACACTCATTTTCAACACCACCTTTTGTCCATTTAGTGTTAAATACAAGACATGTAACTCGACAAGGGGTAAAAACGAACTCTCTTTGTGCTTAATTTGACCAACACCCCCAAAACAAATATTTTATATTTGTTGTGCACTGACCTGCGTATTAAATTTAAAATTAAAATCAAAGAAAACAAGAAAAGAAGCTATAATTGAAGAGTATGCAGATAAAACAATTCCAACATTGGAACACTTTGACTTGATCACCCACAAAGGTCGGTGTTTATTTGATATGTGATTTGCTAATAGTCTGTCTTCAGCTACTGTGAGGAATAAATAGCTACAGAAAATTAGTAAATGGTAGAATACAAAACTGCTAGAATGTATAAAGTAAATGACATGACAAGTAAGTTACTTCAGAAAAGTATGAAAATCAACAATAAAGTAAATAAATGTAAAACTTTGAGAAAAACAGCTAAAGGTTTTTCATCCATCATTTACAGCAAAACAGAAGAGAACACGCTAACATGCTTTCAACAAGTTAGTTTTTCTGCTTAACCTTAGCGTATGCTGTACATGTGCAGGATGTATGACATTCTCCACCTCTGTGATTCACATGGACAGCTGAGGTTCACATTCAACCAGGATAATGGCCTTCACAGCCTTTGTTACAGTCAAGAAAACTGCTTGATACAGACAATGTCAGAGGTTTGTCTTGCAGAAAATCCTCCTCCTCATTGTCTTCAGCATCACCTGCTTTTGACCTAGTAATTATTGTTTAATATCTTAAAAGTTCTTCATTTTTGCTGAGGGGACCAGGGACTGCCAGGAATAAATGCACAACAACCAGTGATCAATGACAGAATTGATGAAAAACTAACAATATCCACATAATGGTCAAACTAGGCTGCTGTGATAGCAATGTGATAAAGTAACAGGCAGGAAGGAAATTAAGCCTTATCTGAAATCGTATAGAGACATGATATATGGAGAAAGAAAAGGATGATTCCAGGAGCTGAGATTATAAATGAATGTGAATAATTATTGATTAATCACCCACCAGTGAGCAACAACATAATAAATTTTTTCGGTTACTATGACAAAGCTCCACCAAGCCCATATCTCAGTGACGGGGATATCAGCATCGCCCTCCAGATGTAGCATTTACAGTTTCACTGCAATGAAAGTCTGGTGGCAGCAACGGCGGATATTTACCGACCGCTGGTTCAGTAAGATCTTATTTCATATGAATGAAACTGCTTGGACCGCCACGATTCCAGGAACAAGTATGAAGAAAATCTCAGGTCCTCTTCAGGAAGAAGAGCAGTTGTCTTTCAACTGGAAAGTTGGGAGATTGATTCCAGGCTTCCTCTGACTATGTGCCCACTGACACTGAGCCCCAGTTGTCCTGTGATGTGCCGACATACGCCTAGGTATGAGTGTGTGTGTTCTTACTCTGATATGTAAGTCGCTTTTGATAAAAGCTTCTGCTAAGTGACTGTAGAATAGAATAGAATAGAGCTGCACGGTGGGCTGCACAGTGGGCTGCACAGTGGCAGAGTGGCAAGAAGGTCACTAGTTCAATCCTTGGCTGGAGTAAGGTTTGGTCAGTGGCCTTTCTGTGTGGAGTTTGCATGTTCTCCCTGTGTATTCGTGGGTTCTCTCCGGGTATTCCGACTTCTTCCCACTGTCCAAAGACAAGCATGTTAGGTTAATTGGTTACTCAAAATTGCCCCTAGGAGTGAGTGTGGGTGGTTGTTTGTCTCTGTGTGGCCCTGCGATGGACTGGCAAGCTGTCCAGAGTGTACCCTGCCTTTTGCTCAAAACCAGCTGGGATAGGCTCCTTTTCCCCCGTGACCCTGAATTGGATTAAGCGGTTTAGAAAATGAATGAATGAATGAATGAAGACTAGAATGGAACAGGATAGTCACATTTTTTAATCTTAAGTCTTTAACAAGATGGAAAATAATGAAGTTTCCTTTTTTTTTTCTTTTTTTTTTTTTTTTTTACATTTTTACTATTTATTATGATGTTATAATAATTATAGTGTATTAATCTGCTTCCTGGTATCTATTAGGTGTCAGATTGTGTACAACTGGGTTTTAACAAAATGCCCCAGAAACTGCATGAGATGTTTTAATCCTTTGCATTTCATTTCATGTTAAAAATGTCTGATTTTAAAATCATATTACACATTTATTATCATTAAGCATTTTCAACCTAACATCACACGAGCAAACACAGAACCCCACGGGGGGATCTTTAGACACGTCATAATTCAATTAAAACTCAGATTGATGCCAGGCGATTATTTTACCACCTTTGGGAAATGTCTCAAATTACATTTTTTTTTCTCTGTGACAGAAGAAAACCAGACAACTTTTGTTTCCATGGAGCTGCATCAGACCATAGTGGTCTGGGGTGGAGCAGGTTTCTATGAGAACTTTAAATAAATTATTTCATGTCTGACTGAGACGTCTCTCGTGTCCTGAGCTACCAATCGCCTGAGTTGTATTTATTTTAGTTCTGTTTACCCGCATTGGCGTGCACTGAACTCATCATGTCACATCAGGTCAGGGCAGGTCATGCAGACAGGACTGTCATGGTTTCTGATCTGCACATGCCCTCAGCCTGATTATTCTATTCTACAGTCATTTTAACAGACACTTTTATCCAAAGCGACTCACATACACAATCATACCACAATAGGTACATCGGGGGACAACTTAGGCTTAAGTGTTTTGCCCAAGGACACTTAGGCACATTGTCAGGGGAAGCCTGCAATCAAACCCCCAACTTTCCATTGACAAGCCAACTGCTCTTCCTCCGGAGCTAATTATTGAGCTCACCTGTGCTGCTCATTATTTAAACACCTACTCCAGACCTATTCAGTGCAAAATCATCTGTCTTTGTGCAACTTTCAAGCCTGTGTACCCTGGACTGCCTTTTAAAGTTGAGGATTGTGGAACCAGTTCCCTTTTCTGCAGGACAAAGCAGAAATCCTATTCCCCAGCCTATGGTAAGGTCTAAACTACGTGAACTAGACAGAAACTGCTACTTCTTGTTCTTAATTGTCAAGAACTACTTGAAACTGCTAAAACCAGATCCAAAGTGCTTTTTCTTGTTCATTACGTTCGAACTGCTCTAAACTGTCAAGAACTACTTGAAACGGTTGAAATCAAACATCCATCCTTTATCTCATCCTTGTTTTTTGGCTCATGTCTACTTTTTGTGTTCCAGACCCCTAACAACCAGATTGAGCCTGACCTTCAACACCATATCAGCATTTTAATAAATCTGTATTTTTTGGCTGAGTACTGGGTTCTATTTCTATATTGTAACAAGGACAGTCACCATAGCAACTACTCTTTAGCCAGCCAAAAAATATAATGCCACCAGCGTGTCCTGGGTCTTCCCCAGGGTCTCCTTCCAGAGGGACGTGCCTGGAACAGCTCACCAGAGAGGTGTCCAGGAGGCCTCCCCTGACCAGATGCTCAAGCCACCTCAACTGGTTCCTCTCGATGCGGAGGAGCAGCGGCTCTACTCTGATCTCCTCCCGGATGACCGAGCTCCTCACCCTATCTCTAAGGGAGAGCCCGGCCTCCCTGCAGAGGAAACTCGTTTCAGCCGCCTGTATATGAGATCTCGTTCTTTCGGTCATGACCCACAGCTCATGACCATAGGTGAGGGTAGGAACGTAGATCGACTGGTAAATCGAGAGCTTCGCCTTCTGGCTCAGCTCCTTCTTCACCACGACAGACCGGCGCAGAGCCCGCATTACTGCAGACGCCGCACCAATCTGTCTGTTAATCTCATGCTCCATCCTTCCCTCACTCTTGAACAAGACCCCGAGATATTCTCCACTTGAGGCAGGACCTGACTCCTGACCTGGAGAGGGCAATCCTCCCTATTCCGGCAGAGGACCATGGTCTCAAATTTGGAGGTGCTGATTCTCATCCCAGCCACTTCACACTCGGCCGCGAATCGCTCAAGCGAGAGCTGGAGATCATTCCAATCCATGGACCTGGTGGGATTGAGGGGAATCCCAACAATTTACAACAGAAATGGTCATTTGAACATGTTGTAATCTGCGGTAACTGGTGCAAACGTCGGGTGTGTTAAGCATAAAAAAGACAAAAGACAGCTTCAAAAAGAGAACGCTCCTTTTTCCTTCTTTACCTCATTCTTCTTACAACACAAACAACAACTTGTCAGGATCATTAATTGGTCTACATTGCGTTGTGGAGCAGCAACTGAAGACACAACATATTTCTCCTTTGTTTAATGAGCTTACTGATCATAACAGCATCTAAAAGCAGTGAGAACGTGGCCATAATACAGTGCAAGGTAAACCTTAGATATATTTCTCAACAGAACACATTTACTTGTTCTTTGCTTTAGTAACCACAGTACAACCCTAACAGCCATGCTCTATACTAATCAATGTTACTGAGAGCAGGGGACTTAACTTGGACATTACTTCCAACTTAAAGGTGCATAAATATATCTATTATCAGCAGATCATATTTATAGCTACTTCTAACATACATCAACTGAAAGGTACCATGACAGACCAACTTATAATTAACTTTATCTAGGTATAACAAACAACATATTCAGTTTCCAGCATGTTTTCCTCTTTAGCATTTCCCATCCCTCTCACAAAGGCCATGACAACGATTAATGTTCATAGTCGTTAAGCCAAGCAGGCTTTTTCCTGACCCTAGCGGGTCTGGGTATGTTGTCAACCAGTGGTTGTGCAGTCTCTGGCTCAGGGGCTGGGACCAGAATAGCAGCGCCTATGGCAGTGTTCTGGAACCAGAGAGAGGTGAGAAGCAACTCACACTTGTGTTCTGGATCACCCTGGCAGGTGGAGGAAACTTTGACAGTCCCTTTTTTTACATGGAAAGGTTTCCTCACTCTCACAAGACTCCCTTCTCCAAATTTTGGCACTCATGCACCTCTCTTAACATCTGTGTAGGCTTTTGATGCATTCTGTCTGGCGGAGACATGGGCATGTGCTTGCTTCTCCTGTAGTGATGGGGATTTACTCGCTGGCCCACTATCAACTTTTGTGCGCATCTTTCTGTTGAACATAAGTTCATATGGTGACACCCCCATGGTGCTGTGTGGAGTTGCACGGTATGTGAGCAGGAAGTTCTGCATGAAAGGTTTCCATTGTTTTCTCTTCTGCTCAGCTGTAAGGAGGGTTTCCTTAAGAACACGGTTCCAGCGTTCTATGGCTCCATTTGCTTGAAGATAATAGAGAGACACCTTCCTGTGCTTGATGTCTCTCACTTCCAAGAATGTTGCAAAGTCACATGAAGTGAATTGTGTCCCATTATCAGTAATTGGTTCAATAACGTTACCAAACCTGGAGAACACTGTGGACAGGAAATTTGTGATTGCTGCAGTGGTGATGGAAGGAGTAACAGCAACCTCTGGCCACTTAGTGTAATGGTCTATCAACGTCATGGCATAACGGCAATTCCAAGACGATGACTCAAACGGACAAACAATATCAATTCCCACCTTTTGCCATGCGGCATCAGGCAGCGGAACTGGCTGGACTGGCGCAGCGTAAGTTTTAGCACTTTAGGCATTCGTCTGACATGTTACACATGAACTGATGCTCTCTTGCATGCACATGTCCACGCTTGGCTTTATTTGGCTCCCGATAGTCCACACACATCCTTACTTTTCCATTTTTTCTGAGTGTGACCACAATCGGTGACACCCATGGAGATGCATCAATCCTCTCAATGTCTGACTGACAACGGGAGCCTTTGTAACTTTTGTTGAACAGGCTGAACACCCTCTCTTTTACTTTGTGAATGAAACCTTTTGCAAGACCTAGTCTCTCTCCAGTCACAGATCCAGCTTTGATCTCTGCTACAGGAGCCATAGGTGGGGTGGAGGAAGCTGCATCTGGGAGCACAGCATTGTTTTCAATAGAAAGTCTCAGCGCCCTGAACAAATCCGGGATGTGCCTGTCTTCATAACATATAATATGGCTGATGCTGTGGTGTTTGCATGCTGCACCGTAGCTAATAGGAAACCTAGCACAGGGACTTTGGATTTAGTGTATGTCACTAACCTAGTGAATGACTCAGTCAGTGGGACGTCACTGAAGTGTTCTCTGTAGAGGTACTCAGGTATAGACACAGCAGAGCCTGTATCCACCACTAGTTCAACAGGACAGAAGGCTGACTTTGCACTTATGGTCACTCCACAAGTAATCTTATGATCTAACTGTCCATCTTGTAACATCAGTATTGTTTTCATTTCAAGAACAACTACTTCCCCCACTTTGGTCGTGGGCTTGGGCACAAACTTGCATACATGGGCAAAGTGTCCCGTTTTTTTAGTTTCAGCAGGTTAATTTATGTGCGGGGCAGTCTGGAGCGTCTGCAAGGTGAGCTGATGAGCCACACCTAAAACAACATCGGTCCCATTTTGATACTGCTGCGGGCTCGGAGAAGTTGTCATTCCTTGCTTTAGATCTGAATGTGCGTTTTGGCTTCGCCATAACAGCTTGAACGGGGGCCTGGGGCTGCATTGAAAAAGTCTGGGCTTGCCCGATTGCCACTTCCACCTGACAAGGTATTTTTACGGCCATGTCTAGCGTAAGAGTTCCCTCTGTATGCACCAACAGCTTCTCATGGATTCTTGAACAGCTAGCATGCTCTATAAGTTGATCACGTATCATTTCATCTGTGTATCCAGCAAACTCACATGTTGCCGCCAATTCACGCAGTGCATCCACGTACTCAGCAACAGTCTCATGCGGTCTCTGCAGTTTTTGTCTAAACTTGTGCCGCTTTACAACAACGTTTTTTGCCAGTTTGAAGTGAGCATGCAATGCCGTTACAGCCGACGCATAGGTTGTACCTACATCCGTAAGTGTATAGAATACACGTTGTCCTTCGGCAGTGTAGAAGCTGAGCACGTTTCCCTCCGTGCATATAGCAAGCAGGTAGTTGATGAACATTTTCATCCACATATCGAACGAAATCGTAGGTTGTCCGGTGGACGGTAGAAACAATGCTGGGAGGGGTACGACACTCGCCATCCTCGTCGCCAATTTGTTGTTATCCGCGGTAACTGATACAGACGTCAAGTGTATTAAGCATAAAAAAAAGA
This sequence comes from Telmatherina bonti, assembly GCF_933228915.1. NCBI lineage: Eukaryota > Metazoa > Chordata > Actinopteri > Atheriniformes > Telmatherinidae > Telmatherina > Telmatherina bonti. The sequence goes on along the minus strand of NC_136619.1, from coordinate 5,134,461 downwards.
CAAAACACAGCATCAACAAGAGAACGCTCCTTTTTTTACTTCTTTACCTCATTCTTCTTCTTTTCTTACAACACAGACAACAACGTGTCAACATCATTAATTGGTCTACAGTGCCACCTTGCCTTGTGGAGCAGCAACTGAAGACACAACAGAACATTAACCATTAAAACATGTTCGTCTGTCATTGTGGAACAAAGTAGTTCTACATGGTATGAATCCAGTTAACACAGCTGATAAGTCATTCAGTATGCTGCAGAATAAAGTTCAAAATAAATAATTACAATTAAAATGACATGGTCACTGTGAAAAATGCCTCCCAGTCAGCTATGATCAGTGTCCCCCCCACAATCTGCAGATGCACAAAAAAGAAGTTATGGTTTGAAATAAAAATGCACCCTGATGCGTAAAGACACACAGCTGCTTATCTCACCCTGCTGGAGGATATGAAGATGCTGGAATAAGACAATTTTCTGATTGTATTTTTAGTGAAGGAATGAAGCCATTAATCAGATAAACGTGGCATATGCAATTGCTTGGCAACGGAGGACTGGTGCTCTATGAGTAATAATTGTACACGACTGTAAGCCGCCTCATTTCACAGAAAATGCACTTAGAAGTGTGCAGACTTTGTAAAGGCATATTCTTACATATTATGCCTTTAAAACCTCAACAACTAAAACAAAAATGCTTACAAATGTACATAAAAGAGTACATGTACATCATGCACCTTGGTAAAATAGACTGATGACAAAAAGCAGAAAAAGTCAAACAGTCAAAATGAAAAAATTAACAGTGAAATAAGTAATAAAAGAAAGTTTGACAACATCATCAGCAGGTCTGAGGTTGTCTGGCACAGTTGTGGAACTTTTGTTGATATTGTTGTAGTATTATGTGAATCGAATGATTTCTTGTCTTATTTCTCTGAATTGCAGGATGTGGTACACATAACTATGTCAAACTTCTGACTGCAAATACCTTATCAATTAGCCACCCAAAAGGTTTTTATTGTTAACATTTAAGCACTGAAATGCAATAAACACTCAAAGTGTCCTGGCAAAAGATAATCTGCTGTTAGACTGAACTCCCCAAATTAAACACCACATAGCGTTTTACTATTTTAATCTTTTGTAAAGAAAACAGACTGCATATGAAACACTTTCATATAGAAAATATATAAAAAAAACAAACAGTCTTATCTCAGCTTAAGCTGACTCGTTTGTTTATAACTTAACAAGCTCAAATTGTCACATTGAAGGATGGAAAAGATAACTGAGTGAGTAAGGCAAGAAATATTTTGTGTATTGTTTGTTATTGTTATATATTGATTTTACAAGACTGCTGGCACATGTGGGTGGCATGGCTCAGGTGGTGGAGCTGCTTGTCTTGTGACCTGACTGTCTGCACTTTGAGTCCTGCATCTATACTCTGTTCCAGCCTCAAGATATCACCATCGGCACAGGATAACACCTTTTACAGTGTAGTCGAGACGCTGCAAAGCAGCCAATAAAGAGTACTCTATCTGAGGCTTGTGATTCGTTGGAATTGTGGCACATTGCTAGTGCCTCACCATGCTGAGCTAGTGTGTTGACAGTACTGAGCACCGATGTTACATTGCGAGTGTGTCTGCACAGATAAGTGCAAACACAAACGTGAGTGCTGTGTGCACAGAATTAACTTCAGTTTACCCAGACTGTAATATTTAATATGGGGTGTTCAAAATGTAAATATATTTAACACCCGCAATGTGATCTATCAAACCTGGGAGCAATGGAACTGATGGAAACTGCGTCTATTTAATACGTTTCAGAAGGACGTCTTTGTGCTTTATTGCACACGTGACTGAGGTGATTGTCAATAGAAGGAGAAATTGAAACAAAGGAAGGAGACACAGAGAGGGTGCTTTCTTCACCCTCGTGAGATGATTTGTGTGATGAATAAATATATGGCTTATCAAGTATTCTGTGGATTTTAGAAGAACTTAGGATGGCTTTAGAGAGGAGTCACGCAGACCGGCAAATGACAGATATTGTGTGAGGTAGCTGGGATCCCCACATGTGCTGTCCAAGTCCTAAATGTCATGTGTTGCCAGATGGTCCTAGTAATTAAGTTTCCACGCATGTGGCAGTCAATAATTGAAACAATTTTTTTTTCCCCAGAGTGGATTTCTTATTTTTCTTTTTCTCACCTTCAAATGTCTTTATTCCATCTTTTTACTTCATCCCCTGTTCACATTTAACCTTCATCATCAACTTTTTCATAAATTTGCTCTCATACAGCATTTATTTGTGTGTTAATAGATCTTTTTGCTGTAGGTCATGTTTTCTCACCAAACTCGCCATGCTGCAAACCACGTCACGCGCAAAACCCTCATTTAGGCATTCTGCAAGATGTTGCACCTGCCGCCCATTTACACAATCACCTGCAACCTGTGGTTCAGCCCCACGGCAAAATTCTAAATTGCACGGCAATGCCATCTCAAGACGCTTTACAGACAGGAAAAAAAAAAACCCCAAAAAACCATAATGAAAGCCAATTCACAACAGCCTATATAAGGAAACCAACCGATTGAGTTGAGTCCAACTCAATCTGCCATCCTGAGCAAGCACACTGGCAACAGTGGGAAGGAAAAAACTCCCTTTTAACAGGAAGGAAACCTCCGGCAGAACCCGGCTCAAGGACAGGCAGCCATCTGCCTCTGCTGTGTGGGGGGAAGAGGACAGAAAGACAACAGACAACAGGAACTGCTACTCCCGGCCAGGGAGACCTGCTGAGACAGGAGACATACATGTTAATGATGCAACACTGTTATTGGGGGGAGAAATAAAAGAGAGAGATAAAGAGAGCGTGAAAGAAGCTCAGTGTATCAGGAAACGCTCCACAGCAGTCTAAACCTATAGCAGCATAACTAAGGGATGCTAACCATCCCTAGTTATAGGACTTATAAAAAAGATAAGTCTTCAGCCTAGTCTTAAAGGTGGGGAGGGTGTCTGCTTCCCTAACACTAACTGGGAGCTTATTCCATAAGAGAGGGGCCTGATAACCAAAGGCTCTGCCTCCTGCTCGGCTCTTTGAGACTCTAGGAACCACAAGTAAGCCTGCAGTCTGCAAACGAAGTACTCTGCTTGGTATATAAGGAACTATGAGGTCTTTGATATATAGTGGTGCCTGGTTGTGGAGGGCTTTATATGTAAGGAGAAGGATTTTAAATTCTATTCTAGATTCAACAGGCAGCCAATGAAGAGAGGCTAAAACTGGAGAAATATGATCTCTCCTGCTGGTTCTGGTCAGGACTCTGGCTGCAGAATTCTGGATCAGCTGAAGGCTTTTCAGGGCATATTTAGGACATTTGCTATCACCTCTGGATCCAGAGATTGCTTTATTAGCTTCATTAATACTAACATAATCCTCTTGCTGTAACCAGGTTTCCGTACGACAGAATAAATCAAAATGGTGATCACCTATCAAGTCATTGACTAATAAAGACTTATTTGGGAGGGATCTGACATTCAGTAGGCCACACTTTACTGTCTTATTTTCAGATTTTATTAGATCTATTGTTTTTTTTATTTTTTATCAGGTTTTCACGATTAACCCCAAAAGTGTTTTTGTGTTGTTTAACCCCTTAACAGTCACCCCCCAAAATGCCAAATACGCCTGCAAAAGACATACCCAAATTAAAGTAGATGCTGTTCTTGAAGCCTTTGGAGTATATTCAAAAGCATGGACTCTTTATAGAGAAAACACTCTGAAGTTTTACCCTGAGCTTTCAAATTTATTGTAACTGTAAGCAGCATAAAGTTATTAAAGTTGGAACACAAGGAAATTTCAGTTTTTTTTCCCTCGTCTGAATTTCTCTTCTACTTTGTCAACATCCTGCTCATGGAGAGATGGAGATATGAATTGGAAAATCAGATGTAGCCGTAGCCTGAAGCCTTTTCTATGACCAGTTAAAATTTGGTGACAATAGCAGCCAGAATTATTATTCTATGAGGGTTTTACTGTAAGTATTTTCATGCGCTCCCCAAAGTGTCCATTTGGAGTCTCCAAATGGACACTTTGGATATTCCAACTTCAATAAGCTATAACTCCAGAACACTTCAACATGCAGTCATCAATGAGACTCTAATGAAAGGTGGTATCAAGAGGAATCTTGTTGTATATTCATATTTACTATCAGTATCATTGAAATTCACCAGGTGATGCATAAACCCACTAAAAGTTTTTTTTTATTTTTTTTTTATTTTTTTTTTTATTGTGCATTATAATAAAAGAGTCAGAATAAGTTTTACGGTCATCATTTTTATATATGTAAACAATATAATGCCATGTTATGTAATGTAAACAAAATGTAATCATAAAAACACCATAACACTATACAATTTACATTAGTTTTGAACTATTGTCTGATAAAGAGTGTTTGTAAAAGTAAAGTAAAAAGCAGGAGAGCAGAATATGTAGCTGTTATGATGAGCAGGGGTCCTGGTGGTCTGAAGGGCAGGAATGTAGTCTTCCTCTGGAAGGAGCTGGTCCTTCTTCATCTGAAGAGCTGCTGGGTTTCCATCACCATCACATGACAGACTAATAAAGACAAACAAGAAGTTTTTATCCCACATTAGTACTGCGACTGTAATAAGTGTATGTTCTACCAGACACGCATCGCTGCACGCATGCGCACACAGAGTATGGAAGCAGTCCACACACACGCAGATAAATCATCAACCTTTTTTTTTTCTCTATGATTTTGTATTTATGAACAAATGTTTACAACTGGAGGGAAATATAGGTGCTGAACCGCTGCGTCTCTTCGATAACTTATCTTTTTGCCCCCCCCCCCCCCCCCCCCCCAGATCCATAAACAACAGTTACTTATCTAAAAAGCTTACTTGTCATGCTCTTCTCCTTCAGGAGCCGCATCTTCTTCTGCAGTCAGAGACGTCTTCCTCTGTAAACATCACTGTCCCTCCATGTAAACGACTCCACCACCTCCCGGGTGTATTTCTGCTTTTTGGCGTGTTTTGCAAAAGTTCATACAGAGAAAAAGTGGACAAAAAAGGCTTCCTCTGCTTTTGCGCACGGACGCACACAAGTATGCACGTTATCACAAATGTTTACGCATGGAACCCCAGAAGCCATTTTACATCCCACACACAGAAGCTGCACATCGCCGTGACAGGAATTTAAATGTCTTTATGACAGTGGTGTCAGAACTGGCATCAGAGCTGGTGGGCGAGGTCTGGAAGCGGAAACGTATGTGATTGCCAGACAACCTAGGCTGACACTCAATGGGTATTATTGGCTATGGAACAGCCATGGATCAATCCAGTTGGTCAAAAATGGGGTCAATCAGAAGGGGAGAGCCTACCGGTGTGTCACGCGCCGTTTTATTGAAATAGGAAACGTCTGAGATATTGTACGAGCGGGATATAAAAAGAAAACCGGAAAACGGCTCGCGGGTGGACCGCCGATGGTTAAGGGGTTAATTCTTACTGCTGGGGAGTTGTATAAGGTCGGAATAGGGCTTTGGGTGGGCGGCGGCAGGTGGGAAGCTGCAGAAAAGTGTATAGGACTACAATTTTGCCTCCTGGTCCCAACCCTGAGTTGTTAATTAAGTTGACTAATAAAAGAGTCCATATTGCTAGATAAGAGAGCGGCTCCATCCAACGTGGGATGGATGCCATCTCTCCTAATAAGACCAGGCTTTCCCCAAAAAGCGCTCCAATTATCTATAAAACCCACGTTGTTATCGCAACACCACCTAGAAAACCAGAGGTTGAAAGATGTCATGTGGCTGAACATGTCATTGCTAATTAGATTTTACGGATTATGGAGTCCGACATGCTCTTGGTAAAGTTACACACCAAAGCAACATTCATTTTAGTGACCTTGGCTTGGCGTAACTGGGTGTTGTTACGTGAATTACAATCTTACTGTATTTACGTTCAACCTTAGTCAGCAGTTTCATATACGATTCGACATCGCCCGCTCTGGCCCCAGGAATGCATTTGACAATGGTCCCCGGTGTCTTTAGTGCTATGGTTCTAACAGTGGAACTTCCTATAATCAGGGTTTCTGCCTCAGCCGGTGTATCGCCGAGCAGGGAAAATCTGTTTGAAACGTGGCCAGTGGGTTTTGGTTTGGGGTTACGCTTCCGCCTGACCGTTGTCCAGCCTGCCTCGGCTCCCAGCTGCACAGGAACTGCTGAGGGACAGCTAGGTTGGCTAGCTACCCTGGCTGGTAGCTCCGCACTGGCTAATGGGGTCTTGCTAGCTATCTGCTTCTCTAACTAAGTGTGGAGCTGGGCTTCTAACTCACAGAGCCTCGCCTCCAAAGCTGCCCAGCTGCTACACTTAATACACCTACCATTATCACTAATTGTAAGTGATACACCGAGCAAGAGAAGGCGGGGGGCCGGGGTGTGGAAAAAAGAGCTAGCAGCCAATGCTAAAACTGAGTGCCTGAGCTGTTTATCTCAAGTATACAGAAAGCCTAAGATCCCGAAAATAAATATATAAATAAACATATAAAACAGTGGTTTAGGAAGATTTTGTGTGCTAAAGTGAGTGGTTGGGTAGCAATAGATAGCAGTTAGAAAAAGGTTAAAAGAGCTGACGACTCGTGGCAATGCACAGAGACACTTGCTAGGGAAACACAAATTGACACAACATGTTACTGCCACGTCAGCACGTCAGGCCATCATTTCCTGCTTTTCTTCTGGTACCAGTTAAAAAAAAAAAAGGTTTTTAAACCATTGGAGATACTTTATTTTACTTTATTGCTTCTAACCAGACACAAGGTTTCAGGCTGTACCACTGCCCAGCATTGCTTCAGGCCTGCACCTTTTGTTTTGTTTATCCTGTATATTTGATAAATCGTATGCCAGCTTTTGCTGAAGTGTGTTTGGGGAGTCGTTGCACTTGACTTGGTTTATCTGGTTTATTTCACTTCCATATCGCAGTGAGAAAATGAGTGATTAACAGAGTGGATAACTCTTCTTTCATTTACTCGTGGAAATACAAGTTCCAGTTCTCTAAGTTCACAAATGTGTTGCTTGCTTATTCTTATTCTGGGAGTAATACTAAGGTATAGGGACTAAATGCTCGGGTATTTATTTAATACAGTGTACTTGAAGGTAAAAAGGACTAAATAGATCTGAAAGTGTGAACTGTGTAATGACAAAAGTTTCTGATTATTCAGAGATAAGCTAAAGGTTGAGCCTGCACATACCAAAGAGTGACTGGAAGCAGTGTTTTATTATTTTGTAATACATATCCAGTTGCTATAATTAAAGTGGTCAGGGCCTATACCACAACAATGTCATTGGTGGACTGAATTTGAACATATCATAATAATATAACTGATCTAAACAGAACTTGAATGTATCAGAATATAATTCAAAGCAGCAAAGTCAGTGAGTGAATGCTTACACTGCACCGGAGCACAGACTCCATGGTGTTGCTGATTAGTTTAGTTTAACAGAAGATATTTAGACTCACCATCTCTTCCTCCAGTTTTTAGCCACCAACTGACGTGTCTTCTTGTTCCAGTCATGCTGTTAGAAACAGTCCACTAGATGTCCTCACGATTAATAACATTACCTACAGAAGGAATTGTGGCTCTATGGGCAACTTGTCCAGAGTGTAACCAAACTCTCACCTGAAATCAGCTAATGGAGGCTCCAACCTCCAAGTCCTACCTATGCTTAGTGGTGTAAGACAATGAATGTATGAATGAATAGGAAATGGTTTCAGATCTTAATAGTTTTACTTTCATCATTCTTGGAGAATAAATGTTTCATATTCTGGGCCCCTGCTTTGCTGCTCCTACCCCCTCCTTCCCTTTCAAGTCTTATCTGGTGTTCAGATTTGTGTTTCTTGCGAGGCATTATCTTATCCTAACCCTTCATGTTTTTTACTTCAGTGGTAAATACTGGTGTTCGTGTATTATATGTACAGCTAACAGTAAATGGTATCAAAACATCAAAAAGATGGAATCATGTTTATCTCAACATAAAAGCATCATTAACATTCTGTTCTGTTCTGTTATTTGGAACCTGTTGAAGACAAAACTGTGGAGTGGTGGTTTGTTGTTTTATGTGTATGTTGATCTGGAATAATGAGATTTGGAAATTAACCAATATGTATGAATATGTATACTCTGCATGCAAGCACATGCAAGCAAAAAAAAGGTTTAAATATTTGTACTATGACCCACTGTGGGCTCCCAGGCTTGGATATATTGTCCTTTTGTTTAAAAACGTTGAAATGCATTTCATTGACTGCCCTGTTTTATACTGACTGCTGACTTTCTTAACCTAATCTGATGTAGGTGTTGGGTTTAGGTATAGATACAGGTTGATAACCTTAAATAATAAATGTTATTTTAATTAATTTTTACTGCAGCAAAATTTATTAAAAATAAAAACACTGAATGTGTACTCTTTTCAGCTCAAGGGTCTAGTCTAGTCTTTGCATTGTCAAAAATGTACAAAATGTTATGTGTAATGTTTAACATTTCTGCTGACAGCCTTACTAATTCCCAGCAAGTTGTCATCTTTGTTTTTCAGATTGAAATGAATGCAGTTCAAGTTTTGCTAGTTTATCAACGCCATGGAAGCTGTTCAACTGAAACATTATCGGCCACATCACAGAGGTTCAACGCGGCTTTGCAAACACAGGGACTGCTGCACTTTCAGAACCATCAGTGCTTTGAAATCACATCTTTCAAGACTGCATAGGACTGTCCAACTGTTCTTTTTTTTATGAGCACAAGTTGTCTTTCATTTTTCTTATATTGATAAAAGCACAAGCTGTTTTTTTTATTTGCCTTTTTATTTGATTCAATGCTGCTAGTTAAAATAAAACTAAGGTTTTGAGGATGTATGCTGCATCTGTAATTATTTATGCATTTGATTAGAAGTGATTGAAATTAAATTTTGAAGTTCAGTTACATTAGCAGTGTGCAATTTTAAATTACTCTTAAGTTATTCAGCTATACTAGCTTAACCAAATTCAAGTGGATTTTGTGAAAGAATTTGAGTTATTACAGTGTAAAATGATACATTACAACTCATGAAAGAGTTAGAGCAAGTAAGGATTAAAAGTTACAACCATGTGCATTTTGAAATTAGTACAACTTGTGGAACAGTTACGAAGTAAAGATGAAAAGTTATTACAATATAAAATGATAATTTAGTGGAACTTACAATTGAGTTGTAAAAAAAATCCTAATTTAGAGTTGAGCAAACTCAAAAGCAAAACTTAAAATATTTAGTTTAGCTGTTCAACTTAAAATTTTATCGAAGTTTATTGCTTTGAGATTTTAAGTTCACTCAACTTTTTCTTTTTTACAGTGTGGAAACTTATTAAACTAAATAAGTTTTTCTATCATTTTACTTAGAAATGCTAATCTGGGTAATGGGTAATTATTAAAATCAGTGGACTCAAAGGGTGTATTCCCATCAGGATAGTCCACTAGACTTGGTTCGATTGGGGACTTGGCTCAGTTGAGGGAAGGGGTTTATCCATGCACTGTAAATCCAAATAAGTTTCCACAACTCAAAAAAATTAAGGCAATCAATTGCCACAATTTTTTTTAAGTTGATAAACTTACAAGTCAAACTTTTCTAGAACATGAATTTTTCTATTATATAGTACTTTTACATTTTGAGTACAGCAAACTTTAAAAAGCCCAAATAAGATAACTTAAATATTTGAACCTACTAATACTTAAAGTTTTCTATTGAATGGAACATGATTATTATTAGTTGTTATTACTCAAAAGTTAAAATTGTGTAAAGCACAGGAATAAGTTAACAGAACTTGAAATAATAATAAGTACAAAAACAACTTTTCAAGTTAACGTTACTTGATTTTTATTAGTTTGTTTTCAAGTTCAGAGTAACAAAATATGTTAAGTTACATTATTTAAAAGAAAGTCACTCAAAACTTAACATTTTTGTGGCAACTGGTTGCCGAAATTATAATGAGTATGTACAACTTAAAATAAAACTCAAACATCTACTATTGAACAGCATGTTGTCGCCCACGTCTTTTTGCACACTGCTATGTAAAACTGAAATAAAAGATAAATAACACATTTATAAATTAAAATAAATAGAACAAAAATATTCTCAAATCTGGCTAAATTGTATATCTCAAACAAGTAGATTAACAAATTATTTCCAAACTAATTTTGAGAAAAAAAAAAATTCAAATATTGTGATTCTATCTTTGTGGCCACAGTCTGGTAAATAATCAGTGTAATCAAAAGTAAAGATAAACAATTATCCATTATACCAAAATTAAAATATCTTTCATTAATTCTGAATAAAAGGAGGGGAAAAAAAGGTGATTCCAAGTGTGCTCTTTGGATTATGGTTGGATTAGTTAACATGACAGCAGTTTGGATAAAATTCCATACACGGTTTTAGAACATTTTCAGTATTAAAAAAAAAAAGCACGTTTACATTAACCAGTATCCAATTAACAGTGAAATTTTGGTGATCTTGCGCAGCACACAACGGTTTAGAAACAAAAATATGAAAAACAATGTCACATCCAAAACAGTGCAACTATTACATTAATTAATGACAACAAAGGCACATTGTTTACTCTTGGTCTGTTGGCCAAACAATGCAGAACATTGCACTAACTTTTTAAGGCATTATTTAGACAAAATGTGAGAACTTTGAACTCTACTTTGTAATGTTTACCCTGCATCCTTCATTCGAGTTTCTACATTTGTGTCATCAAGTCATTCTTAAGGGTCTGCAACCTGGGTGACAGTTTGTCACTTTCTAGACCAAGTAAAACCTTCTGAATGAACTCAAAAGTTTTGGTCAGTGCTTTGGGATAGTCGAGGTGTAGTGCATAGATCAGTCCAAACATTACCAAAAAGGCATCGCCAAATCTGGGAAGGCTGACCAAGACATCACTTTCAATGACGACACAGATTTTCACAGGCTGGTAGTGAACTGGACTTGTGTCATGGTCACTGATGACAGTTAGGAGAGCCACTGCAATGCCATCAAGCTCTAGCTCAGCAGGCTCGTTCTGAATGAAAAGGATAGAATCACAATGAATTAAACAGACAACATGATTGTTTTTTCTTTATTTATTTAACCAAGTCCCACTGAGATCCAGTACCTCTTTTACAAGAGAGACCAGATCCATGTTCTGCACAAATGAATTAGCCAATTTACCAGAGCATGCAAGTGGTGTGAGAGACTGACACTAAGCTAAAGGAAATATACCAGAAAATGTTTGAATATCTCATCACTTTGGAAAGAGGGGCTAATACAGTTCCTTTGTAGTGAGGAGAAAGAAAAACAACCATACATGAAAACTGTATGGGTGGAGTTAACAAAGGTACATTGTAAAATGTGTTTAGCGTTTGGATGAACTGTTTACATCAGTGGTCGCCATTTCCAATCCTTGAGCTCTAACATCCTGCAAGTTTTATTGTTTCTCTGATACAATACGTCTCATTAAAAAGAAAATGTCTTCAAACTTCTTGGCAATTTCTGCTGCAGCCTGTCAACAAGCCATTAATTTGATTCAGGTGTGTTGCAGCAGGAAAACACTAAAACCTGCAGGATGGTAGCTCTTGAGGACCAGAGTTTGTGACCACTGCTTTACATAATGCACAGTAGTATGTGATAGTTAAGGAGATTCACTGTGCAGGTTTTGAAGAATCCAGAGACGTCCTCATGCAGATACACAGGAAGGGCGTGGAGAACAGTAGTGCGCTTTGTGTGGATGTCATGGATTTCCTATTCAGATAAAACAGAATTGTAAATACTTAAGAATTTACTTAAAGCTGCTTTTTAAAACAATAAGATCCAAACATATGTGCACAGAAGAATTTGTTCACACCAGTGAAGTAACTGCAATGTTGAAAAAGCTGATTTCAACATGTACCATGTTCCACTAATACAGCTGAATTATTGTTTAATAATCTATGTACCTGTCCATCGTGGATTTTAAGAATTTCAGCCAGGGCATCTGCTGTCTTTCCAGTTTTTGATGCTTTCTGTCTGAATAAGGTCATGAGTCGATGAAGATGACGATCAAGCTCTGCATAGAATGTGTTGGGTAGGTTCTGGTTCGTTATCCTCTGGAACTCTGCATACAGCTATGGAAATAACAGAATATTGCAACTAAATAAGTAACAATCACCATTTTCTGTTTAAGGAAGAAGTTGTTCCATAATACCTCAGACTCTATTTTGAGAGCAGGCCAGAGGTCCATGAGCACAGTCACTGTTGGGCAGGACATTACTATGGTCTGCCGGCGCAGGGGAAATGTAGACTCCATCATTTTTCTAATGAGTAGCAGGTTCTTCTCTGTCTTCTTGACTTCTTCAACAATTGTCTGCCTCAACTGCTCAAGGCTTGAGAGATCCTTTCCTTGGGGAAAGTTGGGTAGGAAGTTGACCTCTGCTCGCCTGGGTCTTTTAATGTTGGAATGTGAAGGTTCGTTTTCAGGATTACTTCGACTTCTTTTTCCAGCATTAACAGTGACTTCCTGACATTCAGCCCGTCTCATCTTCTCCGTGTAATTGCCCATCTTAAACTTGATGCTGTTTTTCCAGCCATTGTACCCAGTCTCAGATCCTGGTTCCTTCAAGCAGGGATGTTTGGTTACCAGAGCTTCAGCAGCCATTGCAATTTCTTTATCACTTGGGTAAGCTTTGAAACCATATATAGTGGATGCAAGCTTGTCTAAAATGTCATGCTTTGAGTCTCTTGTCAACTTAAGATGTCTGTTGTTCTTCTCATATTCAGCATTTCCGTCTTTAAGTTTAAGTTCAACATCAAAAGCAAATGTGGGAACTGGAAAAGTACCTGCAGGCCACCTGTTGAGACGTTCTGGAGAGGACACATCTGACAGTATATCAGTAGATGCAGTAGAACTGGAGTCTTGTGAAAGTGAGATGTGCACAACAGCTTTTTGTGGCAATTTGTCAATGTCTGCGAGGGAAGTTAGTTTCCCGTCAAAGTCTGGATCTTCATAAAGCAAACTAAAGTCAAGGTCGATTTCCAGCTGTTCTTTTATAATGTTGATCAGTGCATCCACAGAAGCTGGTCGTGAGCAGAGTTTTAATTTTCTAGCCCTGTCCGTCTCAACGACACGCAGAATCATTGGTTGTTGTGAGGATGCAGCAGCCATTATGCTAAAAAAACAAACAAACAAAAAGCATGTTAAAGTACACCAGAGAGAATATTAACTGGTCAGTTACACAGACAGTGACTAAACTCAGTTTGCAAGAAATAATCAATTTCACTCTGGGATTATTAACAAAAAATTTGTTTTATTCAAATAACTGATAAATGAAAAAAACATTCCTTAATACCTGAACTCAGTTCTGCAACACTTGAATGAATCTCTTGGGAGAAAGCAGCAACAAACCGTTTATCTTGTATGCTGAGAGTGGGACTGGATCGTTGAGACCAGACTGCAGGTGGATTGACAAGCTTGTGTCTGCGGTTGTCAGCTCATAGGACCGAAGATGCTCTACATACCAGGAGTCATAATCACAACACAGAAAAGCCACATTGTTCACAGAAAAGCCACATTGTTATTCACAAGGTAGATCTGCTCTATCTCGCTAAATCCAGACAGTCCACCACAGGCTCCTATGGACAGAAAAATTCCACAGACATACTCTGTGCCATCAATGATCACCTTTGATGTCTTGTAGATTGTGTCACTAGTTGTTTGTTTTCTAATGTGTACTTGAGCAACCTCTGGTAGAGCTGAAACTAGGACAGAGTCAACCCTTAATGCCTGAGTTTTTGGTTTGAAAAATGATGGTGCAGCAAGATGATATGCCATCATGTGTTGGTGTCTGATTGCCATGGTCTTCAAAATATTTTTGAAGTTTTGAGCATGCACCACTCTTTTGAAAAAGCGATGCTTGGCCTCAAACCGCATGGTCCAAACATGCAGCAAGGGCCCAAAGCACTTAATCAGAGCAGGACAATGCTCCACATAGTGATGTTTAGGACGAAGCCTAACCTCAGGGAAAACCTCTTGCAGTACCTGTCTATGATCACTGATTTTGCACACAAAATAGTCTAAGGTTTCATCAGTAAATGATGGGCACAACGCTAACTCTACCATCTCCTTCAGCTCCATCAAAACTGCCCAAACCTTATCACCCTCTGGTACTACACTGCCAACAAACAATGGAAGAAGTCGGAGCAGAGTGGCGTTCTCATGTCCATTGCCTCCAATTGTTCCTCGAGAAAGAAATATTTTGGGAAGTGGCTTAATAAGGTCTATCTACTTTGTCAGTGTGTTGATATGTAATCTTTTGGTTCAAATACTCCAAAGTGAAATACTTCAGCCGGATCATCTCTTTAAGACAAAGAGAAAGCTTCATGGGATTGATGCCCTCTAGAAGATCATGGAGTATATCTGGAGGAAATCCTGTGATGGTATGGAAGTAGTTTAGGGAGTCACGCAGGACACAGCCACCTTTTACGCCATAGTAGCTGCTCAAAGTCACACTTTCTTGAACTGATTGTACATGTTGGTCATGGCTGGCTTTGGTTCTCTGTGGAAACTTTTTCTCTTCAACTTCAGTTACTTGAAACTCCTCAACTGAGCCCAAGCAGAATCTGCAAACATGTCCCACTCTGAATAACTCTACAAAGCCACCTAATCCATGAGCCGCCAAACTGTCAGCAGAAACACAGAAGATGGTGCCTCTGACATTCTGACCAACTCTTTCAATGAACACACCGTCTTGTTCGAGAGTATGAACATCACGCAGCAGTGGTGCAAGTACAGCTGCATATCCATATTTCTAAAGGTCTGTCACTTTAACCAGTATTGCTAGCTGTATAGCATGTAATGTTGACCTGTATTTTGGTGGCATATTGGCACGGACCCAATATACAGCACAAAGTTTATGAATTTTGCATGATGTGCCAAGTGGATTGGCAATTTCAAGCTCATCGATATATAGCTGGAGTGGCAAAATGAGATCCCTTGTTGACAGTAACTCATTTTCAAGGAAATGAGAGCCATCAGAGCATGATGCATATTGACCAGATGCAGCATTTGATTCAGTAATCTTGTTGAGAATATCTGTGTTTTTAAACAACTCTTGAATCATTGATAGGATAGGAACATACATACTGGTATGTCCTGGTTGCTCCAACTGATACTCCACTGGCATTACACAAGGATAGTTGGACTCAATAAAGGTTTTTCTGCGCTTGGATGAACTCAAATCAGCACCCTTAAAGGTTGATGTAGACAGAACATTGCAGTCCATGACAGCAGCAACAACCTCACTCAGTATAGGTTCTGCAACATGGTGACCATTTCTCTGCAATATGCCACGGACTGCCTCTTTGATCAAGGGCTCAGATAAGGAGAAGATCTGATTCAACTGGTCTACTATTTCTTGGGTAGCTGTGTTTG
Source organism: Telmatherina bonti (assembly GCF_933228915.1). Classification (NCBI taxonomy): domain Eukaryota; kingdom Metazoa; phylum Chordata; class Actinopteri; order Atheriniformes; family Telmatherinidae; genus Telmatherina; species Telmatherina bonti. Next base: position 5,119,027 of record NC_136619.1, on the reverse strand, counting down.
AGACATGGAGGATGGCCTGCATTTTTAGGAACAAGGAAGACAAATTTCTTTTAAGCAGATTTTTTAGATTATCAGTATCACAATGATCATCATTCCATACTTCTGTCCTCTGGCCTGGACATTCTTCAGTCAAATCACTGTTTACCTCATCAATACAGGCTTGAAGGTTATGGGGAGCCTCACTGACAATAACAGACTGGAGGTCTGATGCAGGACTTGCTTGGTGTGCTCTACTTTTATGAGAATTGAATGATGAGTACACATTTGTGCTATAGCTACAATCTTTATATGGGCATGTTACTGTTTCATGATTTCTCAAATGCTTTCTAAGATGGCTGAAAAGGGATGATTCGGAAAATGGCTGCTGCAATGTGCATAAAGGGCATTTAAATGACACTGGCTTCTGACTCTGTTCTTCGCAAATTCTAAGTTGTGCTGTATGATATCTAGACAAATGAGTACTCAGTGCATTAAGTGTCTGAAATGTACAAATGCAATCAGCATAGACGCATGGCAGAGGGCTGATTCTGGAATAGTGACTATGCTGCAACCTGTAGTGTTTAAATATCTGTGATCTGGAGGTGAAAGAAGCTGTGCACAACTTACAATGCCACGTCATGTTGGAACCAGCTTCCTAAAAGACAAGGAAAAAAGAGCAAATTTAGACCACTGTGAAAATATTTTAGGATCAGAAATATTTAGACATACCATTAAATAAAACCATGAGTACTTTACTATTCACTTACAATGCAATCAAGCCATACAGGTAACACTGATTTCAAATGGCTACAGTTTCTCCTGAAAACAATTTGTTTTACTGTGTCTATAGATGGAAATAGTATAGGTAAATTAGTTTTAATTGTCATTTAGTTTTTAACATATTTGTAAGAAAAAATTTTAATGAAATTTTGGACTAATCTTTAGTTCAATTATCTTTGTTTTTGGAAAGAACATAGAAAAGTTAAGTAAAATGTGATCTGCGGAGTGTTAGACATTAGATATTTATTATGAAGATGGTATTTATGAACTGAACTCATTTAGAAATTGTTGAATGGAATGCTGCTTACAATTTTATTTTGATCAAACAGCAAAGTATAATAAATCATGTATGCATGAAAGATTTAGGGTTGCTGCTCAAAAAATTCACACACAGAATGGATTACCTGGTATCACAATGCCACGCCAGTTATTGCCCTCAACTCCGTCGTAACTCCGTGAAAATGGAAAAGACTGATGCAAAGCAAAAAAAAAAAAAAAAGATTAATAATTTTAAAGCACCCAAACAGTCAAATTATAAATATTTCCATTAATAATTTTCCTGTCTAATAGCTTTTCCCCCCATTTTATCCCATGTGAATGAGTCACCAGTTAAGCTAAAGCTATCTATCTAAATCATCGTTATTGTTACGACAGCACTTGAATTTAACTGCATTATTAAATCAACAATAATCTTATTTGTATGTAATAAAGTCTGACTGATGATGGTTTTTGTGCTCTAACATATCTGTTAATCTAAATATTTGCACATGCTAATAGTGGCGGTTGGCTAGCGTCGGTGACAGGGACTACACAATCTCACCAGTCTAAGCGGAAAAACATCGACAGAAACGTCGACAGTTATAAAATAAATAAATTAAAAAAAAAAACAAAACAACGATTCTGGTGTTTTTCATGTAATCCCAAAGGAGCATTTATTTAGTTCATGCCTAGTTATGCACAAATTAAGACTGTGTATTTTAATTTAAACTTTCACTCTTGTCAACCGTTTATAGGACATGTCTAATGCCTTTTAACTGTGCTATAATGAACCCATACCACGTAATGTTGTGTTTAATTAACGTTTAAAACTTACAGTAAATCCACCAAAGCCGACTCCTGCCACAAAGGTCTGACTCTCCGGAGTCCTCCGTGTTGATTGCTTCTCGACTCCACGCAAATTCAAACTTTTCTCCTTCGGTTGCTCATTGTTCTTCTTCTGGTGTTTTCTGTTTGGCACATGGCAAGCAATGACAAATGCTACATGGCGCCACCACTTGGTGTGGAATCTACATCAAGCAACTGTTTATTGTTGCGGCCGCTTTGTGCCTTGGAAATTAGGTCGAAGATTTACTTCCACTAAAAATCCCTTCCCCTGCTTAACAGAGAAGTAGGGAAATCTTTAACAAATATATAGGCTTTGGACTGATATCACAATAAACTTAAAAAAACAAACAAAACAACAACATGCATTTTGTTTTCAACTAATGTATTTAATACTATTTCCCCAAACAAATCGTTGCTGATTTAGTTTGATTATGATTACAAAATCTTTGTTACGATCAAGTTTACTCTTTTGGTGAGACACAAAGATTTTTACTATGTATTTTCTCAGTTATGTGTATTGAGAAACTCTACCCAATTTAAAATGTTAAAATAGAACTATAATAATCCTAACATTACTTTGGCTACTTCATTCTGTTAAGCTGTTCTTAAGTTATGTTTTTAAGTTATACTTACTTAATATACAAATGTTTCAAATTAATAAGAAATTATGAGTTTCATTTAATCAAAAAGAAGAAAAATGTCATATGAACTTGCAATAATTAAGTTAGTATGACTTTTTAGAAAACTTTGAGTAAACACTAATTAATTTTTATTATTACTTTGAATGTTCGGGTTTACAGTGCATCAGGATAGTCCACTAGACTTGGTTCGATTGGGGACTTGGCTCAGTTGAGGGAAGAGGTTTATCCATGCTGATCGATATAGTGTTCACGCTGCACTTTGGTCAAACCAGTGAAACCATGAGAAAAATATATCCCCATTCCCACCACAGGTGGCGCTGCATTAGTATTTAGCAGAAGAGAGGGCAAGACCCGTGTGAAGAAGAAAACTCTGTTTCCTCTACAGACATTATATATACATAGGGTGTTTCTCAATTCAGGGTCTGCACACTTCCAAGTGCGCAGACTGCGTAGGCAACGAAGTGTTCTACTTGGTCTGCACACACCGAAGTGCGCTTACTGCCAGTAAAATGAGACAGTCTCTCTAGTGTATGAGAATTACCCATAGTGCTCCAGTCCTCATATGCCAAGTTCATCGAATTACTGATCCATTCTTTCACAAAAAGACACAAAAATATCTTTCAAATGACAGAAAATGGTGCCACTAATTTAACTTTGATTTATTTTTCTTTTCCTTTGTGTCTAAATGAGCAACATGAGGAGGAAGCGGTTCAGACGAGCTCTCCTCTGGCTGACAGTTCATCCTGTCAAGCTGACGTTAACTTCAGTGGGAAATAATCCTTGTTCAATCGAAAGATTTTTTTAAAAAAAAGCAAACCAATATGATAAAATAATAAGTTACATCACTCGTAAACTAATGGTTTTTTTTTTGGTTTTATTTTAATCCTTTGATGTTTCGACTCCAGTCAGATGTTTTCTGTTCCTCCCAGTCAGACTTCTGCACCAGTTGACAGGTATTTTGTCCCACTGCTCATCAGTAATATGCTCTAATTTGTCCTAGACACATTTGTTTGTTAGTTTGTGTTTTTTCTTTAACTCAATTAAATGACAGTGTCTTATATCACTGAATATTAATTAGGAACTTTTTTAATTATTGTACTATATTTCAGTCTCCAATTAACTGCAATTTATTGCGTTTATGTAATAAATTCAGCCTTTTCTTTAATGAAAGGGGACGAAGACATCTGAGAATGCCTGTAATGAAATTCATTTGTGGTTATTGGACACAGTGCCACTGTCCTCCCAGCTTGTTTACTCGGACAAATATGTGTGTGTATATATCTATGGTATATATACATAAAATGAATTAGTAAATAAACGGTCTGGCTGGTGTGGTACCTACACCAGCGCTCATTCTTTTCTATCAGGAGCGCAACAAATTCTGGGATAGGAGAGAGTGCATAGGATACATCTGTTTTCTTCGTTTTAGCCCTCTGGGGACCAAGGGTGTATTAGAGAAATAAACCTGACTTTTTTTTTTTAGTTTAAATGTTAATAAACACCACCTTTCAATGCCCCATGTCCTATACCTTTTTTTTTAAATTGAAATATCATAAACTATGTAAATGAGGCTCCTTTGCTTGAAATAAAGAGTATTATAACACACCACACACCAGCACATCCATACATTTCCACAATCGCCATGACACGCACTCACACACCAACACACACACACTCACAGGCACACACATCCACATCCCAACCCATACAACCCCACGCTCAAAAATCATCCCCCAGATGTCCACATCCCACCCATACCCCTACACCCACCCACCCTCCCACACCCCGTCACTCAAAAATACCCCCAAACCCAGATCCCTGCCTCTCTCCTCCCTCCACTGCATCTCCCCTGAGACATCCCTCCGCAACGCCCTCACCCATCCGAACCCCTAACCACTTCCCCTCCACCCGCCGATATACACCAACCACACATGCACCAACTCACTCCTCCACACACTCATGCTCCACCACACTCCCCCATACACACACACTCCTACCCCACCCCAAACGAATACACCCTCACACTCCCCTATACACACACCATTACCCCCCTCATGCATCCCTACCCTCCTCCATACAAACACCCCTTTCTTTGCCATACACCATATTTCCGGTACACACCTTCCTCCCCCTCCCCCCCCCCCCCCCCCCCCACACACACACACACACACCCACCATACACACATCCAAACATCCACACACGGACCTCCGCATCCACATACACACACGCATGCTGAGACCACCCACTCCCTTGATCCCAGGGCCACAACCAAGCACCAGGGTACAGGCCTACCTACCACAACAGCACCAAGTCCAGGCCAGCCCAGCCCTCCCGGTGCAGGCCGACCCTCCCCCGACGGGAGACATGGGACAGCCCCGGGCACTGGAGCCCGGGACCCCCAACTAGTCCACCCCGCAGTGGCATGGCAACCCGCCACGGAGCCAAGGCCCACCAATTGAAACCAGTACCCTCGAGAGGGGCTGGACTTTCTTCCACTCTGGAGTTCATGTTGGGGTTCCACTCCTGCACGTTGGGGTTTACCCCGGTGGAAGAAAGGGTAGTTTCCCTCCGCCTCCGGGTGGGGGGACGGGTCCTAACTGTTGTCTGTGCTTATGCACCGAACAGCAGTTCAGAGTACCCACCCTTTCTGGAGTCCTTGGAGGGAGTGCTGGAGGGTGCTGCTTCTGGGGACTCCATTGTTCTGCTGGGGGACATCAATGCTCACGTGGGCAATGGCAGTGAGACCTGGAGGGGAGTGATTGGGAGGCATGGTCCCCCCCTCTGAACCCAAATGGTGTTTTGTTATTGGCCCATAACGAACACCATGTTAGAACATAACAGTGTCCATATGTACACCTGGCATCAGGATTCTCTGGGCCGCAGTTCAATGATCAATTTTGTAGTTGTATCGTCGGACCTGTGGCCACATGCCTTGGTCACTCAGGTGAAGAGGGGGGCGGAGCTGTCAACTGATCACCACCTGGTGGTGAGTTGGCTCAGATGGTGGGGGAGGAAGACGGTCAGATCTGGCAGGCCCAAAGGTGTTGTGAGGGTCTGCTGGGAATGTCTGGCTGAGTCCCCTGTCAGAGCGAATTTCAACTCCCACCTTCAGCAGAGCTTCGAACATGTCCCGAGTGAGGCAGGGGACATTGAGTCTGAATGGGCTGTGTTACGTGCCTCTATTGCTGAGGCGGCCAGCTGGAGCTGTGGCTGTAAGGTCGTTGGTGCCTGTCGTGGCGGTAATCCCAGGACTCGTTGGTGGACACCAGCAGTGAGGGATGTCGTCAAGCTGAAGAAGGAATCCTATCGGGCCTTGTTGGCCGGAGGGACTCTGGAGGCAGCTGATGGGTACCGACAGGCTAAGTGGCATGCGGCTTCGGATGTCACCGAGGCAAAACCTTCGGGCATGGGAGAAGTTCGGCGAGGCCATGGAAAATGACTTCCGGAAGGCTTCGAGGAGATTCTGGTCCACCATCCAGCGGCTCAGGAGGGGGAAGCAGTGCTCCATCAACACTGTGTACAGTGGAGGTGGGGAGCTGCTGACCTCAACTCGGGACATTGTGGGTCGGTAGAAGGAATACTTCGAAGACCTCCTCAATCCTACCAACACGTCTTCCGATGAGGAAGCAGAGCTGGGGGACTCAGGGGTGGACTCTCCTATCTCTGGGGCTGAAGTCGCTGAGGTGGTCAAAAAGCTCCTTGGCGGCAAGGCCCCGGGGGTGGATGAGACCCACCCGGAGTTCCTTAAGGCTCTGGATGCTGTGGGGCTGTCCTGGCTGACACGCCTCTGCAGCATTGCATGGACATCGGGGGCAGTGCCGCTGGATTGGCAGACTGGGGTGGTGGTCCCCCTTTTTAAGAAGGGGGACCGGAGGGTGTGTTCCAATTACAGCGGAATCACACTCCTGAGCCTCCCTGGTAAGGTCTATTTAGGGGTCCTGGAGAGGAGGGTCCACCGGATAGTCGAATCTCGGATTGAGGAGGAGCAGTGCGGTATTCGTCCTGGTCGCGGAACAGTGGACCAGCTATATACCCTCTTTGGGGTCCTGTAGGGGGCATGGGAGTTTGCCCAACCAGTCTACATGTGCTTTGTGGACCTGGAGAAGGCATTCGCCCGTGTCCCCCGGGGGCTCCTGTGGGGGGTACTCCAGGAGTATGGGGTACCAGACCCCCTTATGCAAGCTGTCCGGTCCCAGGTGTCAGAGCTTGGTGCGCATTGCCGGTAGTAAGTCGGATTCGTTTCCGGTGAGGGTTGGACTCCGCCAAGGCTGCCCTTTATTACCGATTCTGTCCATAATTTATATGGACAGAATTTCTAGGCACAGCCGAGGTGTTGAGGGGATCTGACTTGGTGGCCTCAGGATTGGGTCCCTGCTTTTTGCAGATGACGTGGTCCTGTTGGCTTCATCTGGTCGTGATCTCCAGCTCTCGCTTGAGCGATTCGCGGCAGAGTGTGAAGCGGCTGGGATGGGAATCAGCACCTCCAAATCTGAGACCATGGTCCTCAGACGGAATAGGGGGGGGGGGGGGGGGGGGGGTTGCCCTCTCTGGGTCGGGAGTGAGGTCCTGCCTCAAGTGGAGGAGTTTAAATATCTCGGGGTCTTGTTCACGAGTGAGGGAAGGATGGAGCACGAGATCAACAGACGGATCGATGCGGCTTCTGCAGTAATGCAGACTCTGCGCCGGTCTGTCGTGGTGAAGAAGGAGCTGAGCCAGAAGGTGAAGCTCTCGATTTACCAGTCAATCTACGTTCCTACCCTCACCTATGGTCATGAGCTGTGGGTCGTGACCGAAAGAACAAGATCTCGTATACAGGCGGCTGAAATGAGTTTCCTCCGCAGGGTGGCCGGGCTCTCCCTTAGAGATAGGGTGAGGAGCTCGGTCATCCGGGAGGGGCTCAGAGTAGAGCCGCTGCTCCTCCGCATCGAGAGGAACCAGTTGAGGTGGCTCGGGCATCTGGTCAGGATGCCTCCTGGATGCCTCCCTGGTGAGGTGTTCCAGGCACGTCCCTCTGGGAGGAGACCCCGGGGAAGACCCAGGACATGTGTAACCCAGGTTACTCGCGAAGTAATAAAAATTCAGATTTTTCCGGTGGTCAGTGAATGCACCACAGAGATGCAGCGTGTTCAGCGAGGTGCTGCGCCAGAACTTTCCTTTCCCTCCTGCAAAGCGGATGAGAAACGCATAGCTCCCGAGCTCTAAAACATTTTGGAACTTGGTATGTTGAGATGCATTACTGTAGACAAGTGATAAGAAACTTAAATGTTGTTATAATCAAAGTAAATGTTTAATGTGTTGTTAGAGTAAGAAGCCACGTAGCTGTGTGCTCGTGAAGCTGTGTGGAGTCCGACAGGTTGTCGCCATTACGCAGACTCCTCTGGTGAGTTAGTTTCAATAGTGCATTTCTTTTGAATGTTACATGTTCATTGTGCTACAGTAGTAAGTTTAATCTACTCCTGCAATGTTTGTTTGTTAGTAGGAAACCAAATTTGTGCAGTATGTGTGGGTGTAATGTCATTAGCAAGACGACTGCCTGATTAGTTGGCCCGGTTGTCGTTAAAATGGCGGCATATGCAAATTTGACCACAGAATGTGCGTTGGTATGGTCTCTTTTGTTTTTTCTTTTTCTCTCTTTTTCTTTCTCTTAAATTGTATTAATGTCCTGTTTACATTCCATGAGCAGTATTGATCTTGTAAAATTTCTGTGAATTTCTTTGTTTTATATGGATTTTCTTGTGATTGAGCAACTGAATTTGTTTAATAGGGAGTTGTGAAGTTATTTAACTCTTCTGCACACTTGTGTAATCGCCACAAGTGGATTCTACAGCTCGCTGGATGTTATTGCTCTAAGGCATCGCACTACGCTGGATGTTGTTGCTCTAAAGCATCGCACTGTTCCAAGGGAGTGGTAGGAAAAACTTAAGGGCCCCAACATTGCACTTTTATTTTTCCTGAGCTCAGATATTTTTTTTTGTTTTGGGGAAAAATAAAAAAAAAGGATCAAGGACAATTTTTTTATTCTCAAATGGAAGATTCCTTTTATTGTTATTTATTTAAATAAATGTTGTTGTCTAAATTGAGTGAGGTGTTCATTGTAGACTGGAAGTTCAAAGCTCTTTGTGGAGCAGCTAATACCAATCTCCTTTCGAAACCTAGTTCTGATAGTAAAGCATAATTGAATTCTTTGTAGCTCCATTAAAAAAAAACTGACTGGCTTGGGTCTGAACATTGTATCGATTTTGATTTTTATAGATAGAGATTGAGTTACCCAACGTCAAGAGTTTGTTTTTAAGGTGCCTAAGCTATGGTACGGGGATAGATGCGTTACAAAGTGGCGAGCCAGCCAGGAGATTGGTAGTAAATTAGCAATTTTCCAGCCTACAATACACACATGCTTTGTTTTTTTTACTTAGTTGAATATGGATCTTTGTAATCGCTGTGGTGTAGATGGCCAACGTTCACTTTATGTGACTGGCATTGAAGAGATATACACTGTTGAGGACATTTCTGAAGTTTTCTCATGTAATGGTAAAGTTTCTAAGATAGTTCGCATTCCTGATGAAGCACACCAACCAGAGGGGAGACATCTGATAGAATTTTCATCTGAACAAGCAGTTTCCAAAATCAACCCCCAGATGTTAGGCAACTTGCCCAGCCCTAATGATCCTGCTGTCATTTGGTCTGTTAGAACCATTCGAGATGTTGTGCAGGAAGAAATAGGCAAGGAGATAGCTCGCAGGTACTTGGAAGAACTCGAAGCTGTTGGAGGCACAAGTAAAGCAGGTTTTTTGAGTGTGATTCAAAGTGAAGTCCAAGGAGGTCAAGACAGCACCAAGATTCTTGACCCAAAGCTGCAAACCACTAGTAATGGTAATTTATCCCTCCATGATTCTGTGACTAATATTCTAAATAAGCCCACAGACCAGACACAAGACCGTAGTGTACCTACTAGTGAAGCAGTAAACCCCATGAATGTTGACCACAGTCTCATTAATCCACCTCAGATCCAGAAAATCATCGTTGAGCACATTATCAAAAATGGGTCAACAAATTTAGGGTCAACTCAAACCAGGCTACGTACCTTTTCTGGCCGTACTCCTAGACCCAGTGGTGAGCTAGACTATGAAACTTGGCATTCTCAGGTGGATCTCCTCCTCAGATATTCCTCCCTTGATGATGCACAGAAGGTCAGGAAAATACTTGAAAGTCTACTCAGTCCGGCAGCAGATGTTGTTAAGCTACTCGGTATGAATTCTCCACCCAGTGCTTACATCAGTCAGCTTGATTCTGCTTTTGGTGTTATAGAGGATGGGGAAGAATTGTTTGCAACATTCCTCAGCTCCAATCAGAACAGTGGAGAAAAACCCTCTGTGTTTTTGAATAGGCTCCATGGCCTCCTCACTAGGGCCATTTCTAGAGGAGGAGTTTCTGCTAAAATGCTAGATGAACACCTACTCAAACAGTTTATTAGAGGCTGCTGGGATCAGAGCCTCATCATAGCTCTCCAGCTAGAAAACAAAAAGAACAGTCCACCACCGTTCTCAGAACTACTACTCATGTTAAGGACAGAGGAAGATCGTAGATCTGCAAAGCTAGACAGGATGAAAAAACATCTTGGTACTACAAGAGCAGCTGTCCATGTTCATTCCATCCTTGATGCACCTTTTTATGAAACTGAACTCACTCCAGTATCAAGTGCAAAGCAAAATGAGGTGTCTAAACTCGAAAAAAGAATGAATGAACTTGCGAAACAGGTAGAGAAGCTGAGCCAGGGATCCAAGAACTCTTGTTCTAACAGTGAATATACTGCAGTACTGAAACAGAAATTGACTGAAACTGCTAAACTGGAGAACAAGATTGATGAGTTGTCTAAACAGCTTATGGAAATTGCTCAGAACCCAACTCCCCCTAAAGGGAGTGGCCGGGATGATAGGGAAATCTCAACAGCAAGAGGTAGCAGTACAAGGAAACCTACCAAAGCTCCTTCTATGCCAAGAGATGTTCCATGCCCAGCGGGCTGCAGATCCTTTTGCTTTAAACTTGTAGCAGCCCCTGTAGTGGGACGTCCAGGAGCTGAGGTCAATATCAGTCCCAAACCAGTTGACCAACATGTCTATTTCCAGAGTAGAAAAAAGAAACAGACAGTAGCTGTAGATTCTGGTCCCAAATCACACCTGCCACCTGGTCTCATAGGTCCCCGTTGTGCAGCTTCTGTCTTTGTTGAAGATGTGCAGTGTGAATCCATTATGGATAGTGGCTCGCAAGTTACAACCATGTCCGAATCATTTCACAGACATTACCTTTCACATCTCCCCATTCAGCCAATTCAAGCATTGCTTGAGATTGAGGGAGCAGGTGGGCAGCATGTCCCCTACTCTGGTTATGTTGAAATCCGTATTACCTTTCCTGAAAACATTACAGGCAAGGAGGAGGAGTTGGTGGTTCTGGCTCTTGTTGTGCCTGACCGCCGTTTAAACAGCCAAACACCTCTTTTGATCGGTACTAATGCATTGTTTAGACTCCACGATAAGTTATTTGAACGTGATGGGCCAGATTTCATTCACAGGTTGTGCTTGAAGGGCGTAGTCCTGGTTCTTCAGCACTTGGCTCACACACAGGTGGATGATGGCCACACAATCCCAGTTAGATTGCATGGGAAGGTGCCTGTCACCATCCCTAGTAACCAGAGGTGCTGCATAATGGGTAATGTGAGGCTCCAGAAGAACACTCCAAGTTCAAGTTTTATTCTTGAGCCACATCAACACCACAAGTTGCCTGGTGGCTTGTTTCTTGAAATCGCCTTAATGGATGTTCCATACAAGGCTAAGAACAAGATTCCAGTTGTTCTACGGAACTTGAGTAGTCATAGTGTCACACTACAACCAGGAAGCGTGGTTGCCCAAGTGTGTACGGCTCAGCATGTTTCACCCTTGAAACCTGATCTGAATGCTCCCTGTAATGGGAAGCCTGATGCAGAAAATCTCAAACTGTGTCTTGATGAATCGCCCATCCCAAGAGAATGGAAGCAACGTATCATCACCAAGCTTGAATCTATCCCAGAAGTGTTCGCAGTTGATGATCTGTCTCATGGTCGCACCACTGCAGTGAAGCACCATATTCGGTTAAAAAACAACACACCCTTTAAGGAACGGCCAAGGCCCATTCACCCAAATGACAGAGAAGCTGTTAAAAAACATCTTAAAGAACTGCTTGATGCAGAGATTATCAGGGAGTCTGAGAGCTCTTATGTATCTCCGATAGTTGTTGTGCGGAAAAAAGATGGTTCCATTAGGTTGTGTGTTGATTATCGGAAGTTAAATGCGCAAACTATTAGGGATGCTTATGCCCTCCCAAACATTGAGGAGACATTCACAGCCCTTAGCGGTGCCAAATGGTTTTCTGTCATGGACCTTAAATCTGGTTACTACCAGGTCGAGATGGCTGAGGAGGACAAATGTAAAACTGCTTTTGTGTGTCCTCTGGGATTCTATGAATTTAATCGCATGCCCCAAGGTGTCACCAATGCTCCGAGCACATTTCAGCGCTTGATGGAGAAATGTGTTGGAGATTTGAACCTGAGTGAAGTACTCGTGTTTCTCGACGATTTGATCGTCTTTTCAAACACCTTGGAGGAACATGAGGTTCGACTCATGAAGGTATTGAATCGCTTAAAGGACTTTGGGTTGAAATTGTCCCCAGGAAAATGTCACTTCTTCAGAACTTCTGTTAAGTATCTGGGTCATGTGGTTGATGCTGAAGGCGTTCACACAGATCCTGACAAAGTCTCTGCTTTGAAAACATGGCCTCGTCCTTCAAACAGGAGAGAGCTAAAATGTTTCTTAGGCTTTGCCGGCTATTACCGGAGATTCATTGCTGGCTACTCTAAGATCGCAAAGCCGCTAAACAATCTCAGACCACAGAATGTGCGTTGGTATGGTCTCTTTTGTTTTTTCTTTTTCTCTCTTTTTCTTTCTCTTAAATTGTATTAATGTCCTGTTTACATTCCATGAGCAGTATTGATCTTGTAAAATTTCTGTGAATTTCTTTGTTTTATATGGATTTTCTTGTGATTGAGCAACTGAATTTGTTTAATAGGGAGTTGTGAAGTTATTTAACTCTTCTGCACACTTGTGTGCAGGTTGGTTTTTCCTTTCCCCCTTTTGCTCTTGAATACCCGGTTCCGTGAGAAGAATTTCTACAAGACAGTCCTCATCAGATACCACCACTGAGCCATTCTGCTCTGCGTGAAGTAATCGCCACAAGTGGATTCTACAGCTCGCTGGATGTTGTTGCTCTAAAGCATCGCACTGTTCCAAGGGAGTGGTAGGAAAAACTTAAGGGCCCCAACATTGCACTTTTATTTTTCCTGAGCTCAGATATTTTCTTTTGTTTTGGGGAAAAATAAAAAAAAAGGATCAAGGACAATTTTTTTATTCTCAAATGGAAGATTCCTTTTATTGTTTTTTATTTAAATAAATGTTGTCTAAATTGAGTGAGGTGTTCATTGTAGACTGGAAGTTCAAAGCTCTTTGTGGAGCAGCTAATACCAATCTCCTTTCGAAACCTAGTTCTGATAGTAAAGCATAATTGAATTCTTTGTAGCTCCATTAAAAAAAAACTGACTGGCTTGGGTCTGAACATTGTATCGATTTTGATTTTTATAGATAGAGATTGAGTTACCCAACGTCAAGAGTTTGTTTTTAAGGTGCCTAAGCTATGGTACGGGGATAGATGCGTTACACATGCTGGAGGGATTATATCTCTCGGCTGGCCTGGAACGCCTCAGGATCCCCCCCCCGCAGAGTTGGCAAATGTGGCTGGGGAGAGGGAAGTCTGAGCTTCCCTGCTTAGGCTGCTGCCCCCGCGACCCGACCCCAGATAAGCGGCATGAAGATGAAGATAAGTTGTAAGTTTGGGTGTTTAATCATTGTAAAGGTGTTTAAGCATATTTGTGACCAGAAGGTTTGACTAAGTTTTAATGGATAAATCAGATTCCCATTTTAAGGTTGGGAGAGAGTGTCTCATCCACTTCGCACATCAATCTGTAAATTTTTTATATTAGTTTGAGATTGCTGAGATTAAAGAACTTTGCTACACTGATAGGAAGTTGCAAGTTTATGAGATTCCGGTTATACTTTTTTGCTTATTATAGATCTAAGTTGTTGATATTCTAGAAATTTGTTGCTACTGATTCCATATTGTGAAGTGAAAATGTCAAATAATCTAAATATTTTGTTTACAATTATATCCTCCAAGTACTTTATTCCTTGGTTGCTCCATTGAGAGAAGTTCAGCATTTTTTTATTTATTTTGTAGGATATCAGGATTGTTCCAGATGGGTGTATATTTACATGGGAAAAGTGGTGACTTTGTTGTTTTAAGGAATTCCCATCAGGCTGTCAGAGATGAACTAATATTGATGCTTTTAAAACTATTATGATGTTTGATAACTTGGCTAATAAAAGGCAAGTTTTTGATTTTGTCGATTTTCACAGAATGCTTCTTCAAGATCTCACCATGGCTCTTCTAATGGGTGAGACTTGTATCATTTTGAGATATACTGTAACCTGTTGACTGAGAAGTAGTAATGGAAATTGGGCAGGTCCAAACCCCTAGGTCTTCTAATTTTCTTTAGAGTTTTTTAGCTAATATGTGGTGGTTTGTTCTTCCAAAGAAATTCAGAAATGTGAGAGTCCAGTGACTTAAACCACTCAGGGGATGGTTTAAAGGGTATCATAGAGAAGAGGTAATTGATTTTTGGTAATACCGTCATTTTAATTGTGGCAACTCTGCCCATGAGAGAAATGGATAGAGACCTCCAGCGTGTGAGGTCATCCACTATGGTTTTTAAAAGCTGAACATAATTCAGTTTTGTTAACTCTTAAAGCCTGGAAGAAATGTTTATACCCAAGTATTTTTATATTTCCTGGCTGTAATGTAATAGTGGTTATATTCTGGAAATAACAGTTAATGGGCAGAACTGTCGACTTTGACCAGTTAATAGAATAATCTGAGATTAAAGAGAAATAATTCATTAGTGAGATGGTCTTTGATAGAGAGGTTTGTGAATTCTGAAGAAAAAGTAATATATCATCAGCATAAAGACTTATTTTGTGTTCAATGTTTTTTCCCTGGATGCCTTTGATATCCTTATTTTGCCTGATAGCGGCTGCTAAGGGGTTCAATAAAGATAGCGAATAGTGAGGGCGAAAGTGGACAGCCTTGTCTAGTGCTTCTCTCTAAACTGAAGCTTGGTGAAATTTGATCATTTGTCTTCACACAGGCCTTGGGTGAGTTATATAATATTTTTATCCAGTCAATAAAAGAGGGTCCAAATCCTAATTTATGTAGAGTTGCTAGTAAAAATTTCCAGTTTACACTGTCAAAAGCTTTCACTGCATCTAAAGACATTATTATTGTTTCTAAGTTCCTAATGGTAGAGTGGTCTATAATATTGACAAGTCTCCGTGTTTTAATAGAGGATTGTCTACCTTTAATGAAACCAGTTTGGTCATGATGTATAATAGATGGAGTTACCTTTTCCAGCCAGGTAGCAAGGGCTTTGCAAATTATTCTAGGACCAACATTTAGTGATATAGGTCGATAACTGGATGGTAGTGTAGGGTCTTTATCTGGTTTTAGCAAGAGATTAATTTTAGCGGAATTCATAATTAGAGTTAATCTACTGTTTTCCTTAATTTCTGATGTCATTTTATGAAATGTAGGTGCCAATACATCCCAAAACTCTGTAAAATTCAGCAGGAAAACCATCTGGGCCTGGAGCTTTACTGCTAGGCATGCGCTGGAGGGCTTTGTGGAGTTCTTCTACCGAGAGAGGTGAATCCAAACCCGTAGCCTGTTCATGATTTAATTTAGGAAGGTCGATGTTTCTGAGAAATTGATTAATATTGTCTTCTGATGGACCTATTTGTGGTGTGTATAAGTTTTGGTAAAAGTCCCTGAAGACTAGATTTATTTCTTGATGGTCATGGGTGATATTCCCTGATGAGTCTTTAATAGAGGCTGTGGTATTTTTTTCCCCCCGATTCATTTTCAACTGATTGGCTAAATATTTTCCAGACCGGTTGGCATATTTAAAGTTTTCCAAGTGAAGTCTTTGTGCTAGAAACTGTGTTTTCTTCTCTAGTATTTCATAAGCTCTAGTTTGGCCTTCCTTATTTTGTTCAAGATGTCATCACTTAGGGAGGAACCATTGGCATCCTCTAGGGTTTTAATTTCAAGTTCTAACTGTGATTTTCTTGCATCCTCTTTCTTTTTCTTATAAGATGAAAAACTGATTATTTGTCCTTGCATTACAACTTTTCCTGCTTCCCACAACACGCATGCTGATGTTCCTAGGAGGTAAATATTTTGCAAATACATATGTCACTCTTTTTTTTTTAAAAGAAACTAATAAAGTCAATATATTTAAGTAATGATGTGTTGAATTTCCAGCTTTTAGATGGTGATGTGGCTTCCTTATTTATCAAAGTAAAAGAGACTGGTGCATGATCACTAATAGTGATGGGGTGGATTTTAACATCTGATATATTGCCCAGCAAGGAGCTGTTGACTAAGTAATCTAATCTAGAATATGAGAGGTGAACTGATGAGAAGAATGTGTATACTCTTAAAGTAGGATTGTGAGATCACCATGCATCACAAAGACCAAAATCCACCATGTATTGTTTGACAGTGTTGACAGATTGCCAATCCCTCCTATTTCCTGTAGCGTTGATCCTGTCCATACCAGAATTCAAGACGAGGTTGAGGTCTCCTCCCACAATGGTAATATCATCTAGGTGGTTTGAGAGTGCCGCAAAAAAGGAATGAAAGAAGGAGGAGTCATCAACATTTGGACCGTATACATTAGCTATGCATATTTTAAGATTCTGAATAGACATGTTAACTATAATAAATCTACCTACAGGGTCTGCCACTGTGCTGTTTAGGGTAAAATTAATTTTTCTATTTAAGAGGATTGCGACACCTCTCTGTCTAGAGTTATAACAGGCTGCAAATACATGGGGAAATTGAGGTATTCTGAGTACATCTATTGTAGATTTAGCCATATGAATCTCTTGTAATAAAATGTCAGCCTGTAAGTCTTTCAATTGACTAAAGATTTTTAACCTCTTTTCTCTGGAACAAACTCCATGTACATTCCACGTTACAAAGTTAAGTGTTTTCATGCCCGGGTTATAATAAAGTGTCCACAAATGTGTGCATGCACATACGCTTGAGCAATTGTGAAAGGGCTGTTGTGTATAGGATGCATCTTATCTAAAACTATCTTATGCAGGACATAACATGTGCTGTGGATGTTTATATTACAAATATCAAGTGAACTACAGGTGCTGTCAATGTTTATATTATTTATATCAAGTGAACTACAGGTGATGTAGATGTTTATATTAATAATATCAAGTAAACTCCAGGTGCAACAAACAGTGAAGAAGTGAAAAGTTAAAAAGAAAAAAAGGAAAGAAAGATAGAGGAGATAAGAGAAAAGAAAAAAAAGCGTTTATGCCAAAAAAGAACAATCTTAGAGCCTCTGAGACTGGCAGTGATGTTAATATTCTTTAGTCTGAACTAGATACATTTAACCCTCACAGTGCAGAAAAAAGAAGTCAAAAGAAGGGAAGAGAAATCGTTCATACAGCTGACCTGGGATTAGTAAAGCCAAGGTGTAATTGACTGTTCCCTGTAGAGCGTCCCGTTCACGAAAAGTCGGTCCACGGAGATGACCGCGCGTGAGCCTTCCTCCATGAATCTTTTCCTGATTGGGAACAGAATCCTGCTTCGCTCCAAGATCTCACGGGGAAACTGGTCACTAAGGCTATAATTGGACTCTTTTAGCTCTTTCCTGCAACCTTTTACCTGTTCTTTCTGCTTGAAATGCTTGAACTTTGCCACGATGGGTCGTGGTCGGCTGGGAGTGGGTCTTCTAGCTCCGATACGGTGGACCCGGTGAAACATGATGTTGTTAATGGCTTCATCTGGGAGTTTGAGCTGAGTTTTGATAAAGTTTTTTACCGTAGCTTCTGGATCTTCCTCAGCTTGCTCCGGGATGCCTGCAAAGCCTAAATTGTCCCTCATGTCCCTGTAAATCTAGAACGGATTCCTTGATGTTCATATTTTCTCCCTGGAGTCGGGTCATCCCCTCTGTGAGAGATCTGACGGACTCTTTGAGAGCGGCGTTCTCCGAGGCCAACTCCTGGACCTGGTGTTGGCTGAAATCCAGGGACTCTCGCAGCGCTTGGAATTCCTTATGTAAAACTTCCATTAGAGCCAGACGTGCATCGAGGCTGAACAGTTGCTGATCAATGGAGATAAGGATATCGGTGGTGTCTCCTTTAGATGGTGAAATTGCTCCGGATGAGTCCTCTTCTCGTGACCTTTTCGTTAAAGGAGCTTTGTTAGTAGCTGATGCCGCTGCGCTGGACTTCCCCATGACAATCCGCTCGAAACACTCGTCGATATAATCTTTCAGGTGATCCAAATCTTCGTTTTGCTCCAGTATGTTATTAAGAAGAAAACAGTTAGTTAATCAGGATATTATTTAATATATTGGCACGATTTAAATATGGGATAAGAAATGTTTGTTAGATCAGTGGAGTGCCATGTTGAATATGCCAGTCTCGTGAGTTCTCGCGATAGTACAACATCACTTACCTCTCCGCCTCTCACTTACCTCTCCTCTCACTTACCTCTCTCTGGAAGGTCATCAAAAAGTAAGCCTTTATTTTTTTTGTTCGACAGCTATGCTCGATTAAACACAACATGGTCCCTGGCATCGCCGATGATGCCGGTGTCCCCAGAGTGTTAAGCTAATCTGGAGCCAAACGAAGTGTGGATTTGAAGGGTGGACCCGAAGGAGCCTTTGAATTGAGATAACACTTGGCGCGCCACAAAGTGCAGCGATGAATCCGCACTTTGAAGTGGGCAGACCCTGAACTGAGAAACACCCATTGACGCCTCATTGTATCACGCTGCCTATGCAAGCTAACATCTCATCGCACTGCCATCTTGGATGGGTCTCCCATGCGCCTCCAATGCATTTATTTGTAAGGTGTAGGCTCAACCACATCAATAACTTCACTAATTCTTACCTGATTTTTGTCACAGTTTGGTTTGTTGCAAAGAGCAGAGATATTATGATAAAGATCACTGTAAAACATTATGTATATATATATGTATGTATAAAAACAAAATGTTTTTATAATGCTATTTAACTAAGACATATGTTAAGACTAAATGCATAAATGAATTTTATACTAACATGTTTGATTGTTTATTTATGCATTTTGATTCATCTATCTGTTTTTATCTGGTCAAATAACAAATTATTATTCAACCTTGTGAAATGTAATTTCACACAATATGCTTCAATATTTTGCCTGTTATTGCAACCGTATGCTGAACAAAATACGGGAATCGTTGGTGCTTTCTCTTGACTATGGTTGACTCTTTCTTTTATTTACATTTAATTTTTATCAATATAGAGATACAGTTGTACAAAGTCTGAAAATAAAGTATTGTATCAAAACTGTGGAATTCAGAAGTTACCCAGAAAAACACTTGGAGAGTGCAAACCTCCACCAAGGCCTTTAAAACATTCCTGGATGCAAACTGTGATCTGTAGCACCACCAAAATTAAACCACTTCTTCCTTTTCACATTTCCAACAAGTCCTGAAAATTTCATGAAAATCCGTCCATAACTTTAGTTATCTTGAACACAAACAGATAAAACAGATGGAAACATGACCTCCTTGGTGGAGGTAATTATGATACCATGTAAAACTCTCTTTGTGAAGCATCAATATAATATTTTTCTATAAACACCTCATAGGAGTAAAATTTATGTTCACTTAGCAGATTATTCACTGTGTTAACATTATTTATAAATCAGTTATGTAGAAAAGTGTTTTGTTTGTGTGTAATATATACGCGTTGTTCCACAGAAAACAGTTATGTGGGGAAACTACGTTGACTCTTCAGCAAGACTCGAAAGTGGAGACCCATCCAATATGGCGGCAACGCTGCTTTACTCTCCAGTGCTCAATGAGGCATCTACGTATATATGATGTCTATGGTTTCCTCCACCTGCAAGTTAAACATGGAGACAAAACTATAGCTGTTTTGGGTTTTTATTGTGTCTTATGCAAGTATACTGCAGAAATACACTGCAACAATGGACGCAGTATGAACACCAGACGAGGCCATGCCACATGCAGGAAGGGACTATTTCGTAGTCCGCTTACTGTCTTTGGTCCGCTTGAAACGGACCAAGACCTGCGTTTGTAGGCGGACTGAGTCCGCTTCTTTGATCCAGATCAGAATTTGTTTGGCACGTTCACATTTCCCTAAACGAAGCGGCAGCAAACGGACTCAGATTCAAATCAAAAGAGCTGATGTGAATGTGCCCTAAGTTTCTTCAGACAGGGCCTCATTACCACATTGTAAAGGCAATGCTTGCAATACTACAGGTTTTTATTCAGAACATTGTCATTGTAATGGTATAATCCCAATCGGTCCTTGCATGTGTTTGTATGCCAACATGCCCATCCCACTACCTGCAACAGAGATGGGCAGGACTAGTTGAAGACCCAGACCCAGTTTACTACAAATACACGCCACTAATTTAGCTAATTCCCTTAACCAAGCAAAAAGGCTGGTAAGCTTTCAGGTATTCACACTAAATGGCATTTTAACTCACATCCTGCAGGTTGGTGGATTTTAACCAGGATACAACGGTGCAGACAGCCGTCACTTACCCATCAACCAGTCTGGTACCAGGAAGCACAAAGTCTTTTTACACTCTTCTTACAAGCATCAACTGTTAGCTGTTCATTGGTTTCTCATCTCCCCAGTTTATTCACACCTCCAGGTTCCTCTCCCCTTTCTACAGCTTAATATTCTATCCATCCTGTTTCATGTCATTCATGATTCTGACGGCTGAATATTTCCATATCTGGATTTGCACATCTGCTGATCTTACAGGAAGCATGTAAAGTCATCCTCATCAGATTCTGCATGGACATACAGTGGACATTTGTGTCTGCTTCCTGCTTTCCCAGCTCACTGCAGAGATATTAGAATATGTTTAGTCTGCATCATGGAGGAACATTGTGTTGCTGAACATACCACCAATCTTCTGCAGCGCTCACACACATCCAGAAGCAGTTTTGCTTCAGTGACTCTGACATATGACATTATTATAGATGAGCTTCTAGAAGTTGAGCTCTGTGTTGTTATTGATTTCTCCTCTCCTCTGGGTCCGCCTCGTCCCTCCTTCCTGTCACCTGTTCTTCATCTCTCTCCATCGTAAGCTCTCCATGCAATGCAGCTACAGGGATAGTAGAAGAATTTTGTGCCTTCAGCTCAGGAATGTTAAAGTTTGTCATTTGTGACCTCCGTTCCAGAGAAAACTCTTTTCACTCAGATGTTTGAAACTTTTCCTGCGTGGTGTTGTTGCTCTAATCTGTTGCTTAATCCATCTTTTCTTCTTGTTTCATCATTTTTTGCCTCTCTTGTCCAGGAAAAACAATAAACTTTTACTTGAATCTAGAACCGAGTCTGCTTTCATATCCTCAGTGTCACCTGAATCCACAACAGTCCTCAGGTTTTTTCTGTTCTTTTTTCCCAAAGCTGTTCTTTCTTCCTTTCTGGGTCTTTCAAAGTTCTCTCAGTTAAACTACTTATGTTAATATTCATAATTCAAACAAAAATTGATAACTTTTGCATGATGCAGGAACTAGCTAGTGGCTGCAGGAACTTCTGGAGATGCTGAACGTTGGTAAGCTGTCAACATGCATGTGCATCTATGTGCGTGCACAGCTCAGACACACGTCAGGAAATAACCACACAAGCTTGCTGTGTTTGAGTTTCATCCACAAACAGTTTTCATGTTTCAGCATGTTTGCCTGCAAACAACCAGTAAACATAATTCACATGACTTTACTTAAAGTTTTATTAAGCAGGAGTGTTGGTATGGAGCAGAACCAACAGATTGAGGAACAAACTGCATGATCTGTGGTGTGAACTATTTGTCTTAACATTCGGTCGTGCCACATGTAGCTTGTTAGGATTTTATTTAATTTAACATAAATATGGTTGTTTACTGGCTGAACTGAAGGTAGTCTAGCTTTGTTCCTGTTTTACTGTATTTAGTAATAAACTGTGTAAAGGTTCAGGAGGTTGGTGGTTTGAATTCCGCTCACCCAGTCAATCTGTTCTTGGGCGAGACACCTCTAGCGATGCCGTTGGCATCTTGGATGTATTAGTGTTTCAGTAGTGGTCAGAGAGGTCATCTGGCTGCTGGGTCTATGTCAGTCTTTACAACAGCTGTGGCTACACATACATGTTGACATCAGCATGTATGACCAAGGATGAATGACGGCTCCGATGTCACAGCTTCAAGTGCCGTCAGCAGTAAACTTCATCACAAGTCTCATCCACTATTGCTGTAAGGTTTGCTTAGATCAAACATATTTTAAAGTACTGTAATGTAGTTTGACATGTTTCAACACAAAAAGAAAAAGCAAACACATGAACCTAAATCATCTATATGAGACGGCTGCAGAGGAAATAACCACATCATGGAGTGGGACAACGCAAAAACCATCAAAGACCAACGAGTTCAAACACTGGACAAAAGAGGTCGTAGAAATCAGCAGGTGAGCCAGGGACACCATCAGCTGTGAGGAGGGGACATTCATGCTGTACCAAACACACAACTCACTTCTGCAAAGACCACCAGCAACCGCTCTGGTTGCCGGGCATGTCGGTCACACAATATATTTATTAGAAGCCAGGTGATGGTGATAAAGATTCATACTGTGACCTTTTTTCAGGCTGCGTCCTCAAAACCAACTGCTGTACATGAAAGATAGTGAAGAGAAACTGCACGTGGGGGAGGGGGGGGGGGGGGGGGGGGGGTCACAGAAAACAGGCTCTATTTATGTTATTGACTGAAGAATCTAATTGGTGATAATGCCAGACGGCCGGGGCAGTCGAGCTCAAAATGAAGAATCCATTCATCTAAATTGTAGTTTGAAAGGCGTAATGGTGCAATTAAGAAGTTCTTTTCTTTTTATTTTGCAACTAACAAGCTGCTAACTACCACGATGGAGGATTTAGTGACTTTCAGTATGTTAATGACAAAAGCTTGACTTTGAAACAGTGAACCATAAATAATCATTAGCATCCTGTTTTAGTGTGTCCTGTCCAGCACGGTCGCAGCAGAATGATGGTCTGGCAACCCCTGATAAAACTATAGCATCTAATTTACCCCACTGGAGGGTTTTCACACCAGTTTACCTGGAATACAGAGAAGAATCCAGGAATGAAAAGACTGCTGCTACTACGGAGAGAGATGCATCATGGGAGAAAATGGCTGTCTTAATCAATGTAAAAGTTGAAATTTACTGATGTACTGACTGGATTTTTAACATTCCTCTGCAAGTTTGATCTACTTTGAGATGATAGAATCACATACTCTACTAGTTCTGGTCCAGACATTTTCTGCTTGCTGGATATTTTCTCTCTTCAGAACATTCTCTCTAAAGATGGTTGTGTGTGAAAATCTCAGTAAATCAGATCCACTCAGACCCACAACCTTAAATCTATTTTCTTTCTCATTCTGATGCTTAGTTTGAACTTCAGTGAGTCATCTCCACCATGTCTACATGACTACATGCTGCCATGTGATTGGCTGATTGGGTATCTGTGTAAACAGGAAGTAGAACAGATGGAGAGTAATATAGATGATGATAGTATTTGACAACATATTCCATCTTCCAGTCCAAAGAAAATCACAAATGATGGAGTTTAGTCCTCTGGTGGAACTGGGAACCAAAAATCCTTTCAGACTTTGTGTTGTTAGTTTTCTTTTGGGTTAAGAAACATTGTGATGTTTTGTCTCATATTTGTTATAAAACATGTTGCAGGATGGTTCAAGTAAACCTGGCAGAGTTAAACACCTAAAATACATGCAGTAGTTAATCCATAATACAGCTTCATCACAAACAAGACATCTCCAGGATTTTGTCCTCTCCCAGTCTTTGTGATTGTCTCTTTACCTCCATCAACTGAACAGAAAACTGTTGACCCTGGTGAAGTCATTGAAATTAGTCTGATGTTGTTTTAAATCCATTCAACTTTAAAACTATGAACTATTTGATGTCCTAAAGTTAAAACTGCTAGTTTGTCTGACCAGGATGAAAAGACCCTGACAGAGACCAAACCCTGACCTGAATAGAAGACTCATTCCTCTTCAGGTTGAGAACCACATTTCTTCCCGTCTGGTTTTCATCCAGGTTGCTTCATGCTCAGCTTTGAGCTGCTTCAGTTCACATTGAAGTCATGGCCTTCAGAGACCACAAAAAGCATCCTCATTTCTTGTCCACACCGGGATGTGAATGAAGCAGTGTGAAAGAGCTGTCCTGCTGCACTCCAACCAACAAAAAGGACGTTCTATTCATTCCTACTGTAAACAAAGCATCTTCTACAACTTTACAGCTGGTCAAGAGCCTGTGAAGTACCTTCCTGTGGAACTCAAGAGCTTCCAGTGTTTGGCGAAACTCGTCTACCTTCTGTGTCCTTAAGCTTTAGCTTAAGCTAAACACTACCCCTCTGTCAAGGTGAGGGCTCCTCTCCACAAGTCTCCATGGTGATCATGCACATGTTGATCTGTCCTGCTGGGACAGATTACTGAGGTTCTACACCGTGACATACCTGGTCTGACTGGATGATGAGGTGTACTGGTCACCAAACCATGAAGAGTATCGTCAGAGACCGGAAGGTGGAGAGGAGCATGCTAGGGAACTTTTTTTTTTTTTTTTTTTTTTTTTGTAAATACAACTAAAATTCTGAAGTCAGTAGTTAAACTACGTTAAACATTGCAGAAAATCATTGCAGAAAACCATTTAGAACTGCTTGTGTAATCAGTTACACTTTATTGTTCAACGTGAGCAATGTTGTTTCATTTGACGCATACAACATAACTGTAATATCTTACTGTCATTTCTGAATTTTTTATTTTTTTTACCTTGAGCTAAGCCTTTGTAGTAATTGCACAACTTTTGAGGACAAACATTGCACAGGATATATCTTATTTGTGCAGACAGCCCACACTTTAACTGCACAGTTTGCAGTCAAAACCAAAGTCAAAGCTGTTTAATCGGATCATTCCACAGCACTGTGTGCATAACTGACATATCATCATGGTGTACAATGTTCAAGACTGGATTTGAACCCTTATACCAATGTGTACCTGTGTACTGGTGCAGATAATGGACCAATCGCTGAGCTGCCTTTTCTGTTTTGTCCAGTCACAGGAACGGATTTTAAAAATTGACAAAAAGTTGAATAACTCAAAAAGTATAAATATTACAAAATCAAAAGTCATAGTACATATCTCCTGAATTGGCTGAAGAGTTCCATACTTGAATGGTTGAAGTGACACAAAAGGTGTGATAGGAGTAGCGTTTCAAACATTTTGCAAGAAAGGCAAAGGAGACTGGGCCCGAGACCAACCGGACACTACAAACTGGTGCAGGGCTCCGAACCCCTGTTGAAGGTGTTTTCAGCTCATTATGCAAAAACTGACCAATCGCCAAGCTGAAGTTTTTCAATCCGCATTTGATTTGAAGGACTTTCGTCCAATCACAAGGCTGAATTTATTTTTACAAAATGCTAAATACAGTCCTGATCAAAATCTGAAGATCAGTTGAAAAATTACAAGAATATACTTTTGCATATTTGGATCTCAATGAGATTTTAAGTGGAGCTACAATATGTAAAAGCAAGAAAGGGCAGTGTGACAAAAAGCACTTTGAATAAGTCATTTATTGAAAACAACAATTAAATTGAAATAGGCTGTTTATCAGCTGGTCAAACGTTTAAGACCACAGTCTAAATCTGATCAAATTTATCATTTTCTGTCTGGGTTTCACATGGCCATGTCTTCCTGATGGCTAAAGCTTTCTCTTCTTGAATGTGGTTGGATCATCGAGCTGCATAAGCGAGGCCTCTCGTATTGTGCCATTATTGCTGGACGCAGTAAGACAGTCATTCTAAGTTTTTTGAAAGATCATGAGTATTACAGAATAAAAAAGGCAAGTGGTTGACCTAAAAAAAAATACACCTGTGCTGTTCCAGAGGATCTGATTGACTGTCCGTCAAGAAACAGGGTGTTCCTTGACCCAAATTAAGGCCCTTACTGGTGCCGCTTATCCAACCCCAGATAAGCGGCATGAAGATGAAGATAAGTTGTAAGTTTGGATGTTTAATCATTGCAAAGGTGTTTAAGCATATTTGTGACCAGAAGGTTTGACTAAAGTTAATGGATAAATCAGATTCCCATTTTAAGGTTGGGAGAGAGTGTCTCATCCACTTTGCACATCAATGTGTAAATTTTTGATATTAGTTTGAGATTGCTGAGATTAAAGAACTTTGCTACACTGATAGGAAGTTGCAAGTTTATGAGATTCCGGTTATACTTTGTGCTTATTATAGATCTAAGTTGTTGATATTCTAGAAATTTGTTGCTACTGATTCCATATTGTGAAGTGAAAATGTCAAATGATTTAAATGTTTTGTTTACAATTATATCCTCCAAGTACTTTATTCCTTGGTTGCTCCATTGAGAGAA
Organism: Telmatherina bonti; assembly: GCF_933228915.1. Classification (NCBI taxonomy): domain Eukaryota; kingdom Metazoa; phylum Chordata; class Actinopteri; order Atheriniformes; family Telmatherinidae; genus Telmatherina; species Telmatherina bonti. The sequence continues at coordinate 5,092,865 of NC_136619.1, read as the reverse complement.
GTTCAGCAATTTTTTATTTTGTAGGATATCAGGATTGTTCCAGATGGGTGTATATTTACATGGGAAGAGTGGTGACTTTGTTGTTTTAAGGAATTCCCATCAGGCTGTCAGAGATGAACTAATATTGATGCTTTTAAAACTATTATGATGTTTGATAACTTGGCTAATAAAAGGCAAGTTTTTGATTTTGTCGATTTTCACAGAATGCTTCTTCAAGATCTAACCATGGCTCTTCTAATGGGTGAGACTTGTACCATTTTGAGATATACTGTAACCTGTTGACTGAGAAGTAGTAATGGAAATTGGGCAGGTCCAAACCCCTAGGTCTTCTAATTTTCTTTAGAGTTTTTTTTAGCTAATATGTGGTGGTTTGTTCTTCCAAAGAAATTCAGAAATGTGAGAGTCCAGTGACTTAAACCACTCAGGGGATGGTTTAAAGGGTATCATAGAGAAGAGGTAATTGATTTTTGGTAATACCGTCATTTTAATTGTGGCAACTCTGCCCATGAGAGAAATGGATAGAGACCTCCAGCGTGTGAGGTCATCCACTATGGTTTTTAAAAGCTGAACATAATTCAGTTTTGTTAACTCTTAAAGCCTGGAAGAAATGTTTATACCCAAGTATTTTTAAATTTCCTGGCTGTAATGTAATAGTGGTTATATTCTGGAAATAACAGTTAATGGGCAGAACTGTCGACTTTGACCAGTTAATAGAATAATCTGAGATTAAAGAGAACTCATTCATTAGTGAGATGGTCTTTGATAGAGAGGTTTGTGAATTCTGAAGAAAAAGTAATATATCATCAGCATAAAGACTTATTTTGTGTTCTATGTTTTTTCCCTGGATGCCTTTGATATCCTTATTTTGCCTGATAGCGGCTGCTAAGGGGTTCAATAAAGATAGCGAATAGTGAGGGCGAAAGTGGACAGCCTTGTCTAGTGCTTCTCTCTAAACTGAAGCTTGGTGAAATTTGATCATTTGTCTTCACACAGGCCTTGGGTGAGTTATATAATATTTTTATCCAGTCAATAAAAGAGGGTCCAAATCCTAATTTATGTAGAGTTGCTAATAAAAATTTCCAGTTTACTCTGTCAAAAGCTTTCACTGCATCTAAAGACATTATTATTGTTTCTAAGTTCCTAATGGTAGAGTGGTCTATAATATTGGCAGGTCTCCGTGTATTAATAGAGGATTGTCTGTATTTGGGTCTTAATTTGCGATATGCAAACTGTAATGGGTCCTGAAAGGTGTTTACTTGCTTGTTGAGGTGAGCCAGTAAGAGTCTCTCCAGGACTTTCATGATGTGAGATGTCAGGGCAACTGGTCTGTAGTCACTTGGTTCAGCTGGTTGTGTTTTTTTAGGCACTGGAACAAGGCAGGAGGTTTTCCACAGCACTGGGACTCTATTTTGTCTCAGACTGGTGTTGAAAAGGTGCTGGAGAATCGGACATAGTTGTTTTGAGCAGGTCTTGAGAACTCTGGGACTGACACCATCTGGACCTGCAGCCTTGTTCTGGTTCAGTTTCTCAAGTTGCTTCATAACCTGATTGCAGGAGACAAACAAGGTGGAGGTCTCAGGATGTCCTGATGTGGAGGGAGATGAAGCTGTGTTCTGGTCCATGACTGAGCTGCAGGGTGACAGATTGGAGGCGTGACAGGACAGCAGTGGGCTTATGGAGGGTGTGTGGTCTGTTGGGCTGGAGGTAGGGGGTGAACTGAACCTGTTGAAGAATATGTTCAGCTCATTAGCTCTGTCCAGACCTCCATCAGGCTGGTCCTCCTTTAACTTGAAGCTGGTGATCTTCTTCATTCCAGACCACACATCCCTCATGTTATTCTGCTGGAGCTGACTTTCTAACTTCTTCCTGTAGTCCTCCTTGCACTTCTTAGTTTGGGTTTTAAGTTGTTTTTGTGTTGCCCTCAATAACTCCCTGTCTCCATCCCTGAAGGCTTTCTTTTTTATGTTCAGCAGCTTTTTCAGGTCACTGGTGATCCAGGGTTTGTTATTGGGGAAGCACCTCACTGTTCTTGTTGGGACGATGCTGTCCACACAGAAGTTTATGTAATCTGTCACACACTCAGTCATGGCGTTGATGTCGTCTCCATGAGGTTCACAGAGGACGTTCCAGTCTGTAGCCTCAAAGCCTCCTCTAAGAGCATCTTCAGCTTCAGCAGACCAGATTTTGATCGTCTTTGTGATGACTGGTGCTGCTGAACGATGGGCTTGTAGGTGGAGGTGAGAAGAACCAGATTATTACTCATACTCAGTGTATGAGTGCAGTTTTAGGGGGGTGTTGGTGTGTGTGTGTGTGCATGTAGGGAAGAGTGGGTGAATGGAGATGACATTGGGGTGTGTGATGGAGTGTGTGTGTGTGTGTGTAAAGGGAGGAATGTGTGAATGGGGTTTAGTAGGGAGGTGCGTTTCATAGCATGTGAGGGTGTGTAGAAGGGGAGCTTATGAGGGGCAGGGTGTTCTGAAGGGTGTATGTGTGTATAGGGGAGTGTGTGAGTGGGGGCAGAGGAGTGGGGGATGGTGAGATGGAACGAGTGTAAGGGATTGGGCGGGTAGGAGTATGTATGTGCGTGGGGTTGGGCAGGGGGTCCTTGAGCCTGGGGAACATGACTGGTGCACTGAGGTGCAGTCTGGCTGCCGCTCCGTCACAACCTGGGAGTCCTGGTCCTCTGTTGGCTTGGGATGGGCCCTCTGGCTGCAGGGGTGGAGGTTGCCTTCGGCCTCTTGGGACCCTGCAAGGGGCCGAAGGCAATCCCGGAGCATGGCTTGCTCCAGAAAGGGGCGGTTGGGGTCTGTGCTTGGGGACGGCTGCTGGTTGCCTGGGTCTAAGGGTTCTCCTGGCCTGCCTCTTGCCTTTGTGTAGGCGGGGTCACATTGGAATGATCACTCTTCTCTGAACACGTTCCACTCTGTATGTTCTGCATGTGACACAGTCACTGAGTCGTCCTGCAGGTTTATTTACTAACAGCAGCTAGTTTTCTTTCTACGTTTCTGATTTAGCTTGTTAGTTTCCTGTGCTCCTGACAGTTGATGGCTTTGTCCTCCCGCAGAGGGACAATGAATCTGTGGTTGGCTTGTATGTGTATATGTGTGTGTGTGTATGTGTATGCACATATGTAAAAAAAGGCAGGTGTGTCTGTGTGCATATGCACATACATATGTATGTATATTTTTCTCTCTCCTTACCTCTCTCTCTTTCACACTCGATGAGGTGTTTTCTCTCTTTTTTTCTGGTTCTCTCTGTCTTTTCTATCCTGTCCAGTCTGGTCCAGCAGTACAAACTCTGTAATACAAACAATTGTGTAAAATAAATAGAAAAATTTAAATAAAACAAAAATAAATAAAATCAAATGGATCATTATATCTATAAAGCTCACATTAGCAAAGTAAATTTGCTCAGTAGAACAGCATTCAGACTATTATTTTGCTTGCTTAAATGCAGGACAAGACAAAAATAAACGAATGAAAAAAAAAAACCAAGAATTAAGTTTAAAATGTAGTTTTACAGAACAGATGAGGGGTTTCTTTTATAACATATGTACAAAATGGGGCCTGAGTGTGGTGTCCGCCACTTCCCACGCAGGTGAGTAGAATCAAATAGAATAAGTGATGTGTGTGCACCTGTACATAAGATCTGACTCATGTGCGTGGACATTTTAGAGATAGATAAGATTGCAACTGTATAATACTCCTTCAAACACTTAATTTTGCTTCACAGCAAACATGCTTTTTTCTGGATTCACTCGAAAAAGCTCAACAATATTTATGTCCTGCTTTGCATCAAGTCGGCTTTTGGTCTCTTCAGAAGTGGAATCTGAAGGTGATTCAGTTGTTTCCAAGTAATCTGATTTATAAAGTCAAAATAGTCTCGTGTGTGAGCATGGTTTTATAAATCTGATTGTTGTTTGAGGCACTTGCAGCTTGTTTTAGTATGTTTCTACGCATCCTTTGATAAATGAGACCCTTTTCTGAGAGGTTGCACACAGAATTGTCTCAGTATGAGACTCAGCATGACATAGTGTCACTCTAGTTTTATTGCTCTCTAACTGTTGTCTTATGATCTATGAATCCCTTTTATCCATTGTTTTGAACCGTTGTTGCACAATGAATTGCCCCTGGCAACAGAAATGATCTTGGAGTGGTGGGGGTTTGAAATATTACAATATTTTTTGATAAGATGGTCCAGAGTGAAGAAATTTATGATGAATAATCTCCAACATGTTCTTTCTACATGTGTGCAGGAGAGGTTATAGTTAGAGCAGAACTTCATAATCTCCTGGAGACACAGACTAAAATTTAACATTCAGTCCAGCAGTACTTTAACTTTAAAGTTTTTTGTTAAATTTTTTATTAAGTGTATGTTTATGGCATCCAGGGTCTTTTGTGCTTTTGTGTCTCTGGAAGGATGCTTGTGTTTCATCTCAGCAGTGGGATATTTGAAGATCTCTGTGGGGATGAATAAGGTGTTTATCCATCTGCCTGTCTGTAGTTTGCTCAAACATGCTGCTGGCTGAGGAGAACTCGTGACTTGTACAGAAATCCAATGATACAAAACTTAAGTGTCCAGAGCAGAGAGAACAGTCATGCTCCTCCTGGTCACTCCATTATTAACACCTGGAGACATAAGTCCTTGCAGAGAACAGCTGTAATCTGAGCTGCTGTTTGGTGCAGACAGAAAAAATGTGTCACAATGTGGAGAATTCACCCATTCAAGGAACTGGGAGGAGCACTGGGCACTGTGTGGATACAGAGTATCCTTCCTTAGCAGATGTTTGATTTGAACTGTAAAATAACATGTTCAGGCTGCATGGTGGCATAGTTATTAGCACTGTGGCCTCTCAGCAAGAAGGTTGCTGGTTCAATACTTTGGACAGTGGCCTTTTTGTGTGGAGTTTGCATGTTGCATGTGTATGTGTGGGTACTCTGGCTTCCTCCCACCATCCAAAGACAGTCCCATAGGAGTGAGTGTGAGTGGTTGTTTGTCCCTGTGTGGCCTTGTGATGGACTGGTAAGGCAAGGTACACCCTGGACAGCTAGCTGTCAGCTCAGTAAGGAATATTGCCCGATACAGTGTCCATTATCAGAAATTGATAGACGACGTGGAGGCGTGAACCATCCAACACAAACACTATAAAATATGATAGTGTTGCGGGATGTGTGTGACTGTGTGGTCCAGGAAACTCAGTGTGTATGAACGTGAGTGAGTGTGTCCGCATGGCACGCCGTCAGGTGATCGAGCATGAAAGGTAAGAGAGTGTTGAACGTAAGTGCCGTCCCCCTCCTTTTAACGAATTCCAATGAAAAAATGTTGATATTCTGAAAATGCACGACTCTGATGTTGTCAGTCCAAATATTCTTCCTGCTCTGTTCTGCCCATTTGTCTCTAACATTTCTGTTGCCACGGTTACCAACTGGAGTTTGAGCCAGTGCAAGGATTTAGAACTATTAGGCCTTCTGACGGAACCTTATTTTAACTGGTGCACACTCAAAAATAGAGGTACCAGCTTGTACCTAAAAAGGTACGAATGCTTGTCGCTGGGGGTGTACTCTTTTGAGAGACATTTCTGTACCCTTCAGTTCTGGTCTATTTTTGTACCTTATCAAGTTCAACCTTACCTTATCAAGTCATGTTTTTTATGTTTTCCACAGCATTAGGCCTGGTCCATTCCACTTAGCAATATTATCTTATCTTTAATCTAGAAATAATCTTCAAAAACTCAAAATACTGACCAGACGTACACTTAGTTTGCAGCATCTGACCTTCATTATCTGGTGTAGTAAATGACTGTTAAGTAGTACTACTGTCATCACTCAACTCTGCTCTAGTTTGTAACATTACAGCCATTAACTTTACATTTTTCAATGCTGCAGGTTCCCTTATGGTCGAAATGGTACAAATTTGTACTTTATGTCACTTTGAACCCTTTTTCGTACTCTGAAGGTGCTTCTGGTCTCTTAAAGACCAGTATTGTACTTTTGAGTGAACATTTCTTTAAAATGTACCTATAGGTACAGAAATGTCCTGATCTTATACCTCTATTTTTGAGAGTGTGTCCTATATAGATTTTTAACGGACAACCTACAGTCAATTAGAATTGAGAAGTCACCCAGACCATAGTAATAGCTATCTGTTGTAGTATGAGGCTGAATTAACACTTAAAACACCACGTTAGTTTTAGATCCTTTATTTTCTCTAATTTTTTCCCTCTTTTTCCGGAAACTGTCCCACAGAAGCCAAACCTTTTAACCCATCAAGTAGATGTTCTTAAAAGACGCAGGTCTTCTGATGAACGCAGTAATGCAGGCAACTGTGACTGTCCAACCCGCAGGCGCAGATGGGAGGAGGTGGGACCTGTGCAGATTCTCCCTGAAGAAACATTTTTGCTGGCTGTATATCATATATGGCAACAAACCCTTATTTAATGTGTTCCAAAGTGAACTTAGTCAATATATTTGCGCCATCAAACATTCTTTGAACAAAAAAGCAACGAAAACTGCTTGGAACACTTTTAAGCTATAATCTCTATTGTTTCTTTTATTTAAAAAAAAAAAAGGAATTGCTTTGATGTGTTTAACACCCCCTAGGAGTTTTCTTCCTATTATTGTATCATTATCTGTATTGTTTAGTTTTGTATTGTTGTCTATCAGTGGCCTTCCTCAGGATCACTTTGTAAACACCAACTTGTAAGACAAATGAATTGAGTAACATTTGTACCTGTTTGGTTAAATAAAGCTTGGGAAAAAACAACAACAAAAACCCCACCAAATTCTTAATACCACCAACAAATGGATTGAGTAATGTTTGTGCCTGTTTTTTAAATAAAGCTTGGGAAACAAAAAAACAAAAAAACAAAAACAAAACAAAACAAAACAAAAAAAAATAAAAAATAAAAAAAAAAATAAAAAATATACCAAATTCTTAGAATACCACCAAACTTAAAATCTATTATAGGTGAGAAACACACCCCTGATCAATTAAACTTACAGTTACCTATTAGGATTGCAAAATTCTTAAATCTTAATGCCCCAAAGATGTTATCAATAATATATAGAATATTATCAGAAATAGAAGATTCCATCTCACTCCCAAATTATAAATGGGAAATATCTTTTCCATGATGTGACAGATGTTAGATGCTGTGGTCTGTTCCATCTCATTCTTCCAGCCCAGCCTTTGTCCACTTTATCTTGTCTACATAGACGTCACGCTCCTGTGAAGCAGAGCTAGTGTGTGTGTGTGTGTGTGTGTGTGTGTGTGTGTGTGTGTGGACCCATGTCCTCTGAGACAGGATTCAGTCCGTCACAAATATAGAAATGCTGACTATAATTTGCTTTCTGGACTTCTGTCAAACTGTGATGAATAATAAATAACTCCACCAGGAAGAAGTGGCTCCATCTCCTGATGCACATTTTCAGCTGCAGAACCTCGTAGAAAACATGGAAACTACGGCAATATAAACAAATAAAAGCTCTAGTAAAATGAATTCATGAATAAAATCATAAATTATACAATCCTAATAAAACAATAAACAAATAATTACACGTGTGTTATACTGTACCACACATGTACCACATATGCTTACCAGCCATGTTCTACCTCCTGTTAACCAGCCAATCACATGACACTATGTAGTCATGTAGCATCCTTGTAGTCCATGTAGCATCCAGTGAAGCATCCAAAGGAGGAAGAAAGGAGATTTGAGGTTGTTGGTCTGAGTATTTACTGGTATTTTTTCACACAAGCATCTCTGGGGCTTACAGAGAATGAGCTGAAGCAGAGAAAGCATCCAGCGAGCAGCAGCTGTCTGGAGCAGCAGGAGACCATCCCAGGTGCCCCTCCTGTCTGCCAGGAACAGGAAACTTAAAGCTGCAGCTCCAGTGGCCTCTGCAGTCCACCAGCTGAGCCAGTCAGAGAGATGACGGGTAGAATGTCCAGCCTACTCTGATCTGGTTTCTCTTTTCATCACACCAGCGTGAAATTGTATGAAATTTTCTTTAATCTATCAAAACAAACACGTATCTGTCCTTTTAGATTAGTTTCAGTGTAGACCAACACATTGAGGAGATTCAACATGCCTGACAGAAAATTGCAAGTAATTCAGCAAAACAGCAGTAATAATCTCTTTCAGCATGAGGACAATATACTGTTTGTATACACCTCCAGTTCCTGCTTCAACCTTGTAAACACAGATGGTAAGAACACATTTGCTGTATCACATTAATACCACTGAGTGCCCGTTTGCATTTAACAGCAGCTGACCTTCAGTCTGTCTCCTCCTGACTCATTGATATTCTTTCTGGATGTTCATAGTCTGTCACCGTCACTTAGCGGATGAATGATCATAAATGAGTTTAATGAAGAATCTAATCAGCATACTCATTCCTAGCCTATAGGAAGTTTAGCTTTGTGTTCAGCCTCCACTTCTAAAGAGCATCTTTCTGCCTCACTTATCCTACAGTTTCTAAATGTGCAACCGTAACATCCTGCTATGTGCTGCCGTCCATCTTCATCAATCTGAAGGGAGGTAAAATATAGTCAGAACAACTAGTTTGGGGGGTCAACTAGAATAAGTCGGACCTTCTGCAGTCATGAGCAAAGACAGATGATTTTTGACTGAAACTCAGTTCACTGGCATTAAATTGTTAAATGTAGTACAGAGTTAAGTTAGTTAACTAGTGAAGATGCTCATACACTACATGCTACGCTACGTGCTCTACGTGCTCTACGTGCTCAGCAATTCTGAACCTCTTGGGCCACTGTCCTGCAGGTTTCAGATCAGTTCTATTCATCTTTGTCCCAAGTTTTCAGTGTTTCCCTTCTCCACCACATATCACTAAGATTAAATGGATTCAGAACCTATGAAGTTCTGGACAACTCCTCGTTAGTTTGGGTGAAGCATGTTGGAGCATAGAAACATTGAAAGCCTTCAGGACTGTGGCTCTTCATGGAACTGAGTTGAATGGCCCTGCTTTAGATATTTCCCTGCTACAACACATATGGTTAAAATTAAATGGTATAGCAGCAGTTTATTATTGTCTAATGACTGATTGATTTTTGGCTTTTGTTGGAGCAGTGAAAGGACATTGGGCCGAGAGGTGTAGAGCTGCTGATCCCAGCTCTGTTTAGGATTCACAGCAGTTTAGAGCTGGACCAGAGATCCCCCCCAATTTTCCAGTTGGTCCAATGGAGTGTTCTGGTTAACTGTGTTGAAAGGTGTGAAGCAATGGAGCAAAACATGTTAGGCATGTGGCATTTGCAGAAATCCACAGTGTTTAAAAACTTTGGCGATGTTTAAACAAGGTTTTTTTTAAAGCTGCTTGTAAATGAAACATCTATAAATAAACTACTGCTGATGTTGCTTACAGTGCAGGGGAAAGCAAGCATCCAGAGCTTGATTCAAATACCCTGCTCAAAAGAATCTAATCTAAGGCTGTTTTGACAGCAGCATACTGTTTTTTTCTCTTTCTGAGCCTGTTGAGCACTCACGTATTATTGCACAATTCTCAAAAAGTCCTACTTTGATTGTTCATGGCATCACAGCATCATCTTTGTTTTTATGGATTCAAGCAGATGCAGGGTTCCATCTCTGTATTTTGTTTTCTGAAGTGAGAGCAGTATTTTAAGAGACAAGCAAAATAAAAATGGAGAAAGAACTTTCCATTGGTTTTCAGGACACAGTGATGGAGTTTAATGAACAGAAATATCTAGCAGTTGCTCAAGCAGGAAAATACTCAAAGTATTCAACTTTGACAACTATGACAAACAGGCAGAAGGTAAAATATGATACCTAACGTCTGATATAAGAGAAATATGTTTTAGTGCAAAAACTTTGTGTTTCTGCCAACAAAGTACAGAATGTGACTGTGTTTTCTGTTGTGTGTGGTGTTGGGATGCTACTTATTGTGTTTTTTTAGGTTTTGTTTTGTGTGTGAGAACTCCACAGGGACTTTTTTGGGCAGCTGTAGCTCAGCAGGAAGAGCAGTCGTCTTCCAACTGGCAAGTTGGGAGTTTCCAGGCTTTCCCTGACAAGCCGGTGTCCTTGGGCATAACACTGAACCCCAAGTCCCCCCCCCCCCCCGATGTGCCTATCGGGGTATGAGTGTGTATGTAAGCTGCTTTGGATAAAAGCGTATTCTAAATCAAGGATCCCCAACCCTGGTCCTCAAGGACTGGTGTCTTGTAGGTTTTCCAAGTGTTCCTGCTGGAACACACCCGACTCAGATAAACTCTGCACATGTCTGCTAAATACATATTGATTTTAATCAGGTCTGTTGCAGCGGGGACACTTGGAAAACCTGCAGGACACTGGTCCTCAAGCACCAGGATTTTGGAACCCTGGTCTAAATCAATGTAGCATAGCATAGAATAGAATAGAATAGAATAGAATAGAATAGAATAGAATAGAATAGAATAGAATAGAGAATACATGTGACGCTAATTGGACTGTGGGGTGTGTTTGAGAACTGACTCTAATGACTAATTATTGACTTCCAGTGGGAGTAATCAGGATCAGCCTCCTCCAGCAGCTGATTGGGCTGAAGAGGGAATAAAAGGAAAGAGAAAGCAGCAAGAACCGGAGATCTGAACTTCTGCGACTGGAAGCCACGACGCAGAAATACCTGAGTGGCCAGGGAGATCCATGCAGGAAGCTTGGAGAACAGAGCTTGGTAATGCCATAGTGATCAGCACAGAAACTGTGTGTGTTCAACGCACGCTAAGTTGTCTCTGAGGGACGTGTGTTTGGCCTGGCGGTTAAGTTCAGGTATTTGGATCATTCTGTACAGCTCCAGGAAGCTCATCCCTTTATCTTTCCCATGACAGTGACCTAAGTATCCTTTCAGGGATGCGTCCAGCCTGATGACAAAGTGCAAGTGTTGAGTCGGTCATTGCTCATTATTATTTTTATTATTATTAGCTCATTCCAACATTTCTCTCAACAGAAACAGGGATAGACAAGGTACAGCGGGAGGCTCTGTGGGGAATTCCTGGAAGTTGGTGACGTCATAACAGAGGATTCCGTGGCACCAGAAGCGTGGTATTTGGACAGACTTTTTTTGTGTGTGTGTGTACTGGTTAGAGGAGAGGGCCCGACCAGAACTGTTTTTTCTTTTACTTGGACTTTCTACTTTTTTCTTCGTTTAACTTGCTGCCCTGCATTTGGCTCCACAGGAGGGTGGGCTGTTTCGCCAGAATTCCCTCGATGTATTTCCTTTTCCTTTTTATTGTGTGGAATTCCTTTTAACAGATAGTGTGTGTGTGTTTATCCTTGAGGGAAACTGCAGAGGGGTTTTCTTTACAGGTAGGGGAGCTTGGGTTGCTATTAACCCCCTTGTGGCTTTAGATTGTGCTGAATTCTTTGTAGAGCAAAGATTTATAAAAGTGTTCATATATATATAAATAATATATGTATGTATGTATGTAATGTATGTGTATATATATATATATATATATATATATATATATATATATATATATATATATATATATATATATATATACACACAATAGTATCTGAGAGAGTGTACAGGAACATCTGTGTAGAATATGGACTGGAGACCCCTAAGTCCCAGTGGGAAACTCCCCCCAAGGTGGTGGAGAATGAGAGGGCTAAGATCCTCTGGGACTTCCAGATCCAGACAGATAAAATATTGGTGGCCAACCAAGAGGACATAGTGATCATGCATAAGCAGCAGAGGAAAGCCGTAGTGATCGATGTATCCTTCCTCAATAATGGAAATATCAGGAAAAAGGAGCATGAGAAACTGGAGAAGTACCAAGGCCTCAAGAAAGACCTAGAGAAGGCCTGGAGGGTGAAAGTAACAGCTCCGATCACCCATGGTGATGGGAGCACTGCGGGTCATGTCCCCCACACTGGAGAAGTGGCTCCAACAGATACCAGGTGAAACATCAGATATCTCTGTCCAGAAAAGCGCAGTCCTAGGAACAGCTAAGATACTGCGTATGACCCTCAAGCTCCCAGGACTCTGGTAGAGAACCCGAGCTCAAGAGATGAACAGCCACCCACCCTACCCTGGAAAGATGGGAGGGGTGGGTGAGAGAGGAGGTTTTATATATAAGACCCATATATATATATATATATATATATATATATATATATATATATATATATATATATATATATATATATATATATATATATATATATATACTGCGATGGACTGGCGAGCTGTCCAGGGTGTACCCTGCCTGTCGCCCTAAGCTGGCTGGGATAGGCTCCAGCTTCCCCGCAACCCTGAATTGGAATAAGCGGTTCGGAAAATGAATGAATATATATATATATATATATATATATATATATATATATATATATATATATATATATATATATATATATATATATATATATATATATATGTGTGTATGTATATGTATATATATATATATATATATATATATATATATATATATATATATATATATATGGAGAATCTGGAGGGATTCCGATAACTGATATATATCTATAGTCTATCTATATATTTTATTGTACAGTTACTCCCATTTATTTTTAAAACATTTGGTGTTTGAACTGACCAAGGCAAAGCTCTCGATTTACCATTCGATCTATGTTTCTACCCTCACCTATGGTCATGAGCTGTGGGTCGGGACTGAAAGAACGAGATCTCGTATACAGGTGGCGGAAATGGGCGGAAATGAGTTTCCTCCGCAGGGTGGCCGGGCTCTCCCTTAGAGATAGGGTGAGGAGCTCGGTCATCCGGGAGGGGCTCAGAGTAGAGCCGCTGCTCCTTCGCATCGAGAGGAACCAGTTGAGGTGGCTCGGGCATCTGGTCAGGATGCCTCCTGGACGCCTCCCTGGTGAGGTGTTCCGAGCACGTCCCTGCAGGAGGAGAACCCAGGGAAGACCCAGGACACGCTGGAGGGATTATATCTCTCGGCTGGCCTGGGAACGCCTCGGGATCCCCCCCGCAGAGCTGGAAAATGTGGCTGGGGAGAGGGAAGTCTGGGCTTCCCTGCTTAGGCTGCTGTCCCCGCGACCCAACCCCGGATCAGCGGCAGAAGATGGATGGATGGATGGTGTTTTAATTGATGTTCTTAGTGTTAGCTGCTAATGTGGGAGCCCGCAGTCTTAATTTCTGCTCCCTTACATATTGAAATGTGGGTGTTCATTTTGAAATATTGTCATACGTCGCCACCCTTATACTTCCATAAGTCTTTTACATAGCCATGGTTGTTAAGTCATTTTATCCACTATTGTGCAGTGCCTAGTTTAGATTTCACTTCCACTTTCTGACACCAGCTGGTAACATTATTAACATAAAGTTGTTTACAAACATCCAAAAACACCACTGTTCTTTTTCTTTGGATTCTTTTTATTTGGTGGTTTTTACCATAAAGACAGCGCATATAGACATAAGCGCCGTATAGTATCACACCTCCTATGTGAGTTGATGTTTCATCGCGCCACCATCTTGGATGGGTCTCCCATGCACCTTCAATACATTTATTTGTAATGTGGCCCAACCACAATAATAACTTGTGAATTTTTAAATGGTTTTTCAGTTTGGTTTGTTACGAAGGGCAGAGATATTACACTGCTCAAAAAAAATAAAGGGAAGGAACACTAAAGTAACACATTGTAGATCTGAATGAATTAAATATTTTTATTAAATACTTTGTTCTTTCCATAGTTGAATGTGCTGACAACAAAATCACACAAAATTTATCAATGAAAATCAAACGTATCAACCCATGGAGCTCTGGATTTGGAGTTATCTCCATTGGAGGGATCTCCTCCCAGACCTGGACTAAAGCATCCACCAACTCCTGGACAGTCTGTGGTGCAACTTGGCGTTGGTGGATGGAGCGAGACATGATGTCCCAGATGTGTTCAGCTGGATCCAGGTCTGGGGAACGGGCGGGCCAGTCCATAACATCAATGCCTTGGTGTTGCAGGAACTGCTGACACACTCCAGCCACATGAGGTCTAGCATTGTCTTGCATTAGGAGGAACCCAGGGCCAACCGCACCAGCATATGGTCCCACAAGGGGTCTGAGGATCTCATCTCGGTACCTAATGGCAGTCAGGCTACCTCTGGCGAGCACATGGAGGGCTGTGCGGCCCTCCAAAGAAATGCCCCCCAACAGCATTACTGACCCACTGCCAAACCGGTCATGCTGGAGGATGTTGCAGGCAGCAGAACGTTCTCCACGGCGTCTCCAGACTCTGTCACGTCTGTCACATGTGCTCAGTGTGAACCTGCTTCCATCTGTGAAGAGCTCAGGGCGCCAGTGGAGAATTTGCCAATCTTGGTGTTTCTCTGGCAAACGCCAAACGTCCTGCACGGTGTTGGGCTGGAAGCACAACCCCCACCTGTGGACGTTGGGCCCTCATACCACCCTCATGGAGTCTGTTTCTGACTGTTGGAGCAGACACATGCACATCTGTGTCCTGCTGGAGCTCATTCTGCAGGGCTCTGGCAGTGCTCCTCCTGGTCCTCCTTGCACAAAGAAGGAGGCAGCGGTCCTGCTGCTGGGTTGTTGCCCTCCCACGGCCTCCTCCACGTCTCCTGATGTACTGGCCTGTCTCCTGGTAGCACCTCCATGCGCTGGGGCCTCATTTATCAAACTGTGCGTAGCCACGCTGACTACAGGTGGCGTACGTACGGAAAGCAGGAAATTAAGCGCAAAAAAACTTCACGATTTAAAAAGCAGTGCGCACGCATGTCCCACGCCTGTTTATGAATCAGGATCAACACTAAATTTTGTGCACGTGAGGGAACATCTTGTCCCGCCCACATGTTGAGATTGATTAATACTTATCAGAGGTGTTCACCTGACCTTTTATAACCATTTCCATGATGTTTCTGCAGGGAAAAAAGCAAAAAAGAGGAATTTTTTGGAAAACGAAGTAGAAGTTCTAATAGATAAAATCGTAAAATGTAAAAATGTAAAAATCTGGTGGAGACGGGACGGACATCAGCACCACCAGAAAGACAGAGGAGGTCAGCAGGGGACAGATGCTGTCAGCGTCTCATCAGACCACCGGACTTATCCAGAAAGGACAAATAAAGTGGTCAGACAATAAAATGTAGGGAGAATCTTGGTGCATCTTGGTCCACAGGAGGAGGAAGGGGGGGCGCTGCCCACTCCCACAGATTAGAAGCTGGCGGGAAAATGAAGGAGTCCTGAGATACGCTGGAACAAAATGCTCCAGATGATGCTGGAAGTGCTTCATTCCTTGGTTTCAGATTATAAAATAAACGGACATAAATGAGACGTCTCTGACTCCAGTTTATTTACTGGGAACATACTGGTGTTCCTGTGTGTCCCAGCTGGGTTGCAGCGCTGCAGATGTGGTCGGAGAGGGGGGGCAGTGGTTCCACCTTGTGTCCTAGCTGCGGTGTCCTCGCAGAGGAACCAATAACTGCCATGAAGGAGGAGGTGCAGGAGATGGAGAGAAATAAACACCACCCTGACAGAAACCACACTAAAGATAAACTTGTGAATAAATGAGAATTCTCCACCTCTGATGTGTTGCATCACTTCTAGACGTAAAGCAGCAGCGTTTGGTTCCAACGTGAGAGGATGATTGACAACACAATCATTCAGATTGGATGATTGATCAGGTGAACGCAGGTGAAGCGCTGACGTCATTTAGTAGCATGTTATGTAGCGTCTCCACTATCTGCACACATCTGCAGCTGTACAACAGGTTTCCTCCTGGGCATGGAGGCACCTCCACCTGCCTCCATCTGCCCGATGGCCGCTACACCACGTCTGGCTGTGGAGAACATCGTTCTGTTCCTCTGCTCTGGGTTGGGAAAAGGAGCGGACCCGACCTGTCAGTCCCTTCCCTTTGGAAGGTGCCGGACTGGAGTCCAGAGTCTCCATGTTCCATGTCCACCAGCAGGGACAGATAAGCCACGTTGGGGAGCATTTTATCTCCAACCATCACTTCATGTTCTGTACCTGCAGGTGGAGGAAACAGTGATGGGCGACACGTCATTTTAATGCAATTATTCACTTAGAGCTTTATTAAAACAGCAGACTCTGTATTGCTTATTGTGTGATCTGGCTTTTATAACACATAGAACTGCTTTGTTTCAGAACAGATTTTAGTGGTTAACGTTTTACGTGGTGAAGGAACAATATCAAATGTGCATTTTCTTTTTCTTTTTTTTTTTTTTTTGCAGATGCTGTTAATGTGCAACATTCTGCGTAAAAGTTTATATTTGAACAAATGTCTCAAATTTCATACCATTTCTTTGGTTTTATTTTTTTGCCTTTGGTGTCACCGTTTTCCAGATTTTGTGTGTACACCAGGGTCAGAGTTGGCGTGGAGGTAGGGACGTTTTACTGCCAAGTCGTGTTTTCATAAATCCCAAAAGTTGACTATAATTGGCATACGCCGGGTTTTGTGCGTGCGACAGCTCCATAAATGAGGCCCCTGGACACTATGCTGACAGACACAGCAAACCTTCTTGCCACAGCTGGCATTGATGTACCATCCTGGATGAGCTGCACTCCCTGAGCCACTTGTGTGGGTTGTAGACTCCGTCTCATGCTACCACTAGAGTGAAAGCACCGCCAGCATTCAAAAGTGACCAAAACATCATCCAGAAAGCATCGGAACTGAGAAGTGGTCTGTGGTCTCCACCTGCAGAACCACTCCTTTATTGGGTGTGTCTTACCAGTTGCCTATAATTTCCACCTGTTGTCTATTCACTTTGCACAACAGCAGGTGGAACTGATTGTCAATCAGTGTTGGACAGTTCCATTTCACAGAAGTGTGGTTGACTTGAAGTTACGTTGTGTTGTTTAGGTGTTACCTTTAATTTTTTGAGCAGTGTATTATGATACAGGTCACTGTCAGGCATTAAAAAAACGACGGGCTAAAATATTTTTATAATGCTATTTGACGAAGACAGGTGGGTACAAAATTAAAAAAATGTGGAAAGGAATTTGATACTAACGTGTTTGTTTATTTATGCATTTGGATTTATCTATCTATTTTTATCTGGTCAAATAAATTATTCAACATTGTGAAATGAAATTCCACACAATTTGCTTTCAATATTTTGCCCCATTTTTCAATCATATGCTGAAGAAAATATGGTAATAGTTCCTGGCTTTCTCTTTATATCGGTTGACTCTCTTTTTTACATTTAGTAATTTATCAATATAGAGACAGTTTTACAAACTCTGAAAATAAAGTATTAATTTTGTGTAATTCAAAATTTAACTAGAAGAGCAGTGTGCGAACCTCTGCCAAGATCTTTAAAAGGTTCCTGGATCCAAATAGTGATCCGGATCACCACCAAAATTAAATCAGTTCCTCCTCATCACATTTCCAACAAGTCCCGAAAATGTCACGAAATTCCATCTGTAACTTTTTATCTTGAACTCAAACAGACAAACACATAAAGACAGAAACAACTCTGCCTCCTTGGCAGATGTAATTATGCTACCAAGAAACACTCTCTTTGTGAAGCATCAATATTTTGCCATAAACACCTCGTAGGAGTATCATTTGCATTTAGTAGATTAGTCACTGTGTAAACATTATTTATCAACCAATTCTGTAGAAAAGTGTTTTGTTTGTGTGTAATATATACGTGTTGTTCCACAGAAAACAGTTATGTGGGGAAACTGCGTTAATTCTGCAGCAAGCCTCTTCAGTGGAGACCCATCCAATATGGCGACGCTGGTTCAATCTCCACTGCACAATGAGGCGTCTATGTATATATGATGACTATGGTTGGCTGTGTCTCAATTCGTTAGTGCATAGTGTGCACTACGCACTTTTTTCTGTAGTGCGCACTACGGTGGGTAAGCGTGCACTAACCGGTAGTGACGAACTCACATTTGACCACAACTTTTCTGCTGCCAAAAGTAAAAACAAAGCGCTAAATTAGGAGAATGAATTTGCTTCTCATGAAACTACATCGCATTAAAGGTGACGAAGGATCCTCCTCCGATTGGCTGAACATGAGTTGGTACGTATATTTATTTATTTTAACGTGTATGACCCGCCTGCATACGTACCCAGAGTGCGGACCTGTTGCCAGCCTCGCATCATTGTTGGCTCATCGTTTCAGAGACGGTTCGTCCCACTAAATTCTTTATAGGAAGTTGTAATAAAGAAATGAACAAATCCAGCAAACATAACTTTATGTATCATATCATCATATATGATGGCCTACACTAGAGTGATCTATCTCAGTTGTTAACAATACAAAGCAACATCAGACTGTCATGTGTCTCTGCATGTCTCCCACAGACTTATTAGTATAATAAAGTGCAAATCAAAACACTAATAAAACAGCTTTTAAATATGCAAAGATATTTTCAGTGGAAAACATTTCCTTCACATTGAACACATCTGTTTTAACTGGTGTTTACTCTGATGCTGTGCACATCTGGCAACAGGAAACAGATTATAAATAATAATGTAGGGAATGTAATGCTGTAAAGAAGATGCTCAGACACAGAGATGCAGCAAAGTTGTTCTAGAAACATTTTATTGAATCCTTTATTGAATCTCCTCCTGCTTGTTGCAGTCCATCTTCCTCATGACGCTCCTCAGGCAGCCTGTCTGAATCCACCTGCAAGCTCGCTTCACCTGCTGCCTGTCAGAAGCCAGGTGTGTGTGGAGAGGTCTTTCAGGACCCTAGAGACCAGGTGGAGGTCCGTCTTTCAGGATCCTAAAGACCAGGTGGAGGTCCGTCTTTCAGGATCCTAGAGACCAGGTGGAGGTCCGTCTTTCAGGATCCTAGAGACCAGGTGGAGGTCCGTCTTTCAGGATCCTAGAGACCAGGTGGAGGTCCGTCTTTCAGGGTCCTAGAGACCAGGTGGAGGTCCGTCTTTCAGGATCCTAGAGACCAGGTGGAGGTCTGTCTTTCAGGACCCTAGAGACCAGGTGGAGGTCAGTCTTTCAGGATCCTAGAGACCAGGCGGAGGTCCGTCTTTCAGGATCCTAGAGACCAGGTGGAGGTCCGTCTTTCAGGATCCTAGAGACCAGGCGGAGGTCCGTCTTTCAGGATCCTAGAGACCAGGTGGAGGTCCGTCTTTCAGGACCCTAGAGACCAGGTGGAGGTCAGTCTTTCAGGATCCTAGAGACCAGGCGGAGGTCCGTCTTTCAGGATCCTAGAGACCAGGTGGAGGTCCGTCTTTCAGGATCCTAGAGACCAGGTGGAGGTCCGTCTTTCAGGATCCTAGAGACCAGGTGGAGGTCTGTCTTTCAGGATCCTAGAGACCAGGTGGAGGTCCGTCTTTCAGGATCCTAGAGACCAGGTGGAGGTCCGTCTTTCAGGACCCTAGAGACCAGGTGGAGGTCTGTCTTTCAGGACCCTAAAGACCAGGTGGAGGTCCGTCTTTCAGGATCCTAGAGACCAGGTGGAGGTCCGTCTTTCAGGATCCTAGAGACCAGGTGGAGGTCCGTCTTTCAGGACCCTAAAGACCAGGTGGAGGTCAGTCTTTCAGGATCCTAGAGACCAGGTGGAGGTCCATCTCTCAGGATCCTAGAGACCAGGTGGAGGTCCGTCTTTCAGGACCCTAGAGACCAGGTGGAGGTCCGTCTCTCAGGATCCTAGAGACCAGGTGGAGGTCCGTCTTTCAGGATCCTAGAGACCAGGTGGAGGTCCGTCTTTCAGGATCCTAGAGACCAGGTGGAGGTCCGTCTCTCAGGATCCTAGAGACCAGGTGGAGGTCCGTCTTTCAGGACCCTAAAGACCAGGTGGAGGTCCGTCTTTCAGGATCCTAGAGACCAGGTGGAGGTCCGTCTTTCAGGACCCTAGAGACCAGGTGGAGGTCCGTCTTTCAGGATCCTAGAGACCAGGTGGAGGTCCGTCTTTCAGGACCCTAGAGACCAGGTGGAGGTCCGTCTTTCAGGATCCTAGAGACCAGGTGGAGGTCCGTCTTTCAGGATCCTAGAGACCAGGTGGAGGTCCGTCTTTCAGGACCCTAGAGACCAGGTGGAGGTCATTCTTTCAGGACCCTAAAGACCAGGTGGAGGTCCGTCTTTCAGGATCCTAGAGACCAGGTGGAGGTCCGTCTTTCAGTATCCTAGAGACCAGGTGGAGGTCCGTCTTTCAGGACCCTAAAGACCAGGTGGAGGTCCGTCTTTCAGGATCCTAGAGACCAGGTGGAGGTCCGTCTTTCAGGATCCTAGAGACCAGGTGGAGGTCCGTCTTTCAGGATCCTAGAGACCAGGTGGAGGTCCGTCTTTCAGGGTCCTAGAGACCAGGTGGAGGTCCGTCTTTCAGGGTCCTAGAGACCAGGTGGAGGTTCGTCTTTCAGGGTCCTAGAGACCAGGTGGAGGTCCGTCTTTCAGGATCCTAGAGACCAGGTGGAGGTCCGTCTTTCAGGACCCTAGAGACCAGGTGGAGGTCCGTCTTTCAGGATCCTAGAGACCAGGTGGAGGTCCGTCTTTCAGGGTCCTAGAGACCAGGTGGAGGTCCGTCTTTCAGGATCCTAGAGACCAGGTGGAGGTCCGTCTTTCAGGATCCTAGAGACCAGGTGGAGGTCCGTCTTTCAGGGTCCTAGAGACCAGGTGGAGGTCCGTCTTCCAGGACCCTAGAGACCAGGTGGAGGTCTGTCTTCCTAAAGGCTCTGGAAGGAGGTGAAGAACATCCACTGTCCCCCACAACATCTGCATGAGCAGCGGTGACCTACTGGAGCCAGATGATGATGATGATGATGATGAAGATGTCAGGAGGGCAGCTGGGGAACAACCAGCAGGAGAACCAGCAACATCTCCAGGAACCGTCTGTGAGGCTGATGAGAGGCAGAGGATGGTAATGATGTGTTACTCCCCAGATCATGACTGCATTTATATCTAAACAATAAATAATTTGGCGAATGGGAAACAAATTGTGTGTCTCTATATGATGAAGATCTACAATGAACTTCTCTTTACATTTTTCTAATATAATTAAATATTTTGTAATGATTAATTTATTACCATACACAAAACACACGAAACATTCAGTAAATATTACATGACACCAACTACAACGTAAACTAAACTAACACACACACACACACACACACACACACACACACACACACACACTCGATCAATTTTCAATCAGGGACAGACGAGGTGGAGCCATGCAGAAGAAAGTTACACACCTCACACTTTGCACTCTAATAATCAAACCAACTAAATTCACTACTATGTTTATTTTATATCTATATTTTCTCGTTCAGTCTCAGCAGTTCAGATCTGACGATACGATGCAGATTTATGGCATCAGTGGTAACCATAGTAACCGACCGCTCTCTAAAAACTGGCGCTATATTGGTATTAATAGTTTACGGTATAAACACCACAATGCTTCATCTGGACGTTCAACGAGGATGAATGAACGTACAGAACCTATAACATTCATCATTTATACCACATATAACCTGTATACGTCCACTACAGCGGATAAAAACTGCTAACAGTGTGCTAACCTACGATGCTAACCACCAAGTCTGACAAATGGTCAGATCCATAACTGTCGTCAGGCATAGATTAGCAGGTTGCAGTATACATCACCATCATAACGGAATAATTTAATACTTACATTTATACAAATGAATCCCCGCCTGGACCGGCGTTAAACTCCGCCATTATTTACCTGGTAAACTGATGGAAAGTCCATCCTCTTCCGCTACGTCAGCAAAATGGCGTTGATTTAGTGCGCGAAGTGTCCATCGTTCCACACTGCATTTATGGGCGGGTTTAGGGCAGCATCCGGGTACTTTCAGTGCACTAAGGTTTTTGCACAAAAGTCAGTGTAAACGCACTACACACTGAAACAAGTAGTGTTAGTGCGCTGATTGAGACACAGCCCATTGCCTTGTTCGCGTTCCTCTTCTTCTTTAGTTCTTTTCTCTGGCTGTGTGTGAGCTATACAACCCAACACTGCCCCTGTGATTTCCAGTGGTATTTCTCCATTTTCTGCATCAAGTGATGGGAAACTAAATTAACTGAAAACATACGTAACCGATGCGGGAGACAGACAAAATTGTAAATCTGCAATCATCTTCTGTGTCCAGCATAAATAGACCTTTAGCATTAGCCATTATTGTAAAAGCCCATGGTCTTAGCATTAGTTTCTAACTTGCAAGCCCACAGTCTTTGCATTAGCTGCAAATTTGAGAGGTAATCAGCTGCTAATAGTTAACAAGTAAATCTAATCCAGTGGTGAATTAAAACATCTGAATGTGGCATTATCACATTATCATTGAGAGAGAGCAGTTTTTAGGCATGGGCACCTCCACCAAAAGCCATTTATTGTCCTTATTCATGACGTCTCTGACAATTTTCCAGTCTTACATTTAGAATTTTGAACTGGTTTTTATCTCAGAGAGAGAAGCTGACTGAATGGAAGCGACACAGGAAACCTTATAATTAGTTCAGACATGTATATATGCGAAAATGTCACAGAGCATCAGTAACTCAGTTGACATTGTTTACTTCACTGGAAAAGTAAACAGTTTCATTAAGTGTTATTGCATTCATCAAATTTTTTAATCAATTTAAATTGATAAATACATTTTTAACCCATCTCTAATGACCATTGGTTGGATTACAAGTCTCACTGTATGGTCTTGAAGATGGCCTTGCTAGTAAGCTCCTTCACTATCCCTGGTGTATTAGTCCATCAGTGACAGCATGAAGGACACCTGTACCTGTTATAAGATCATGTATTAGACAGTAAATATTCTAACTTGTCATGTTAACACGTTACTGTGAAGCTACTTAATGTCAGCAGCTATTTTACTATTATTAACTAATTAGCATTAATTTAAGCATTTCTTTTAGTCTATTGCTTTTAGATGATCTTTGGGTCAAAGGAAGGGTTATCATTGTCCTGGGATTGCCGTCATTATGCATCTCAGTCGCTAATAACATTGGTGGATGAACAGTTGTCTGTTCCTCTCCAGCTATGCTAAAGCTACACTCAATCCCCCCAGGAAATCACTGTACGCTCACTTTAAATTCTGGGTTCATTTTATGGGATTCTTACCAGTTTGTTCTGAACAAAGGTCTGTAAATAGTTTCTGTTGTGTCAAGCCAATATTTTTTTTCCTGGAAGCCTTGACTTGAGAGACTGATATGTAGATGAGAAAAAGGCTTGGACACTTGATCTGTATGTTATTTCTACAAGGTTCTGTTACTAATAAATTATATTTTCTGCCTGTGGTTGGTCTTTGCAATGCAATATCTATTGATGCATTATTTTTACATCATTTTATTATCATATTCTGACAGCTCAGAATAAAATCAAAATGTATATGTGGCACTATGTCAGATAAATACCTGGAAATAGCCAGCCCCCATTAATTTTTATTGATAAAGTCGAGGTTAAGGTCTATTTCATGAGAAAATAGTGCTAATATAGGTTTCTTTCTTCTTTTTTTTTTTTTTTAAATTGTCTTGTCCAGCATTTAAGCAAGCAGACTGATGCTCTGGATGCTGTGTTCTGCTCAACAATTTGACTGGAGGAGACAGAAGAGAGACAGAAAGAGAACAGAAAAGAACCTCAGAAAACAAAAGAAAGAGATAAATGCATGCAAGTTTTTTTTTTTTTTTTTTGTTTTTTTTTACACCCATACAAGCCAACTCTAGATTCATGGTCCTCACGGAGAACAAAAGCGTTGACTATCAGGAGCTACATGATGCTGATGAATAAACTTGCAGGATGACTCAGTGACTGTGACAAATGCTGAACATTCAGAGTGGAACGTGCTTAAATAAGAGTGATGTGCTGATGTGACCCCGCCCACCCATAGGCAAGAGGCAGGCCAGGAGAACCCAAAGACCTGGGCAACCGGCAGTCACCCCCAAGCACAGATCCTAACCACCGCACTCCGGATCCACTCAGGAGGTGGCGGAAGAGGACCCCAGCCAGAAACCCCCCCAGTCAAGGGGAACAGGCCCCAGCAGGCCCAGGCTGGCAAGGGCTGGCCCTGTCGCCCACGGCAGACAGAGCGTGGGCCCCAAGAGCCCAAAAGCAACCCCCTGCCCCCACAGGCAGAGGGTGCAGCCCACACCAGCAAAGGGCCAGGATCCCTGGTGGTATGGGAATCCTGGCCCTCACTCACACTTCCCACTCCACATATACATCCTCACACACCCCACACACACCCACACCCCTTCACACACACACACACACACACACACCAACCCATCCGCACACATCCCGATCCCATCAGCCCCACCCACCTACATCCCCAACCCTGACCCCCCCCCCCCCCCCCCTGCCCCCGCCCTCCCACCATCCATCTGTAGCCCCATCCACCCGTCCCTACACATCCTCACCTCGCCCCTCCATCATGTCCCGTGTGACAGGCTAACCTAGACTTCCCCCGCCTGAACCCACCCCCCAGCAAAGAAATAAGGGCATGAGAGGACCCTATCGCCCCTGCCTCCCCCCTGCTTATGAATGATTGTGAAGTATTGTATTAGTTGCAATTAAAATTGAGGGAAGTGCCACGAAGTGTTGGGAGAGGGACCACCTAAGCAGCCCCGTCCACCGTAGACTGCATGCCCCCCCCCACCCGCCCTCCTGATCTTGTGCGAGTTCAGTGTTTTGGTGTTATGATGACTACGTGTATTTGAAACTGGGAGGTGAGCCGAGGCTGGGTGCAGCAATCAAGACCACCTTGATGGCCTTTCTCACCACCCAGGACCACGTGCACACCTCCCAATACCCTGCCTGTGTGTGATGGGGAGCGGGATGGAAGAGGGGTCGAGGGATTTAAGTCATGAGGGAAGTGAGCTTCCCTCCAGAAGGTGAGCCGCCAGCGGCACTACGCATGCCCCCCACTCCCAGGGCCCCCCGAGGACTAGGACAACCCAGGGGCAGCCATCCCCACAACCAGAGCCTTCGGCGACCCCAGACGGCACCAGCTCACCACATGCAAAGGGGGGCATAAGGACAGACAAAAGGAGGGGTGGCTGAAGGGAATCCTAGACCGATGGTCCACCGCCCCCTCACTCACAGAGGACGCCCCCACCCGGGGACATGTTGAAATCCCCCCTCATCCACACACCAATACTCCCACACACACCCGCCATTGTCTCAACACACACACACACACATCCAGACACAAACAGGTCCACGCACACAACACATCCAAACCTCCACCACCCCCCTTTGCCCCCAAGCCCCCACACCCCACCACATCCTCCATCTCCATCCCACCCCTCCATCCACCGCATCTCCATCCACCCACAGACACGCACTACCAACCACACATGCACCCCCCTTTCCCCCATACCTACGCCCCTGCCCCCCACACATACACCATCACCACACTCTCTCACACACACACACACACACAACCTCCACACACCCAAGCATAACCTTACCTCCCCCTACACACACACTGCATGTGCTCCACCACACTCCCCCCGCACACACCACCACAATCCTCCACACAGACATGCATCACCACTCTCCCCCATACACACACCCCTGCCACCCACACACATGCACGACCACTCCTCCCCACACACACATCACCACACTCCCCCCCACACACACCCACAGCTAGGGCCGCACGATTCTGGATAAAATGAGAATCACAATTTTATTTGCTTAGAACTGAGATCACGATTTTTTCCCAATATAAATATTTATTACATGTATTACCAGCACATCAACTTTGCAACAGCTGACACTAAACATAAAAACAATAAATGTCTCTCTAGTCTTCTCTTACACACACAACCTCTGAATCATTTTAATAGTAACATTTTTGAACAATATTTTTTCTGTGCATAAGGTGATGAGAGGTCGGTATGTTTCTTAAAATATAAACAGGAGGGTTGGACATGAAGCTAGAAACTTCACACAGCAGTCCTTTGGTTAAATGTGATATTCTGACATTTAACAATGGAGGACAAAAGTGATTTATGCAATGTGGGTCTAAAGGGATTCAAAATCTACTTTTTTAAAAACTAAAAAAACAAACAAAAAGAAAAGAGTTTATTCATAGTACTAAACATATTTAGGGTGGTTTTGACTCACCTTTTGTTTCTTCAACATTATTCCTTCCTATTTAATTCTAACCAAACTGATTTTTTGTGACGGGGGGGATATTGCATTCTCTCTGTGTGTCTGAGTGGGAGTCAGTATGAAAGAGAATCTGGAATATTTTAAATGACTTGTTTTATTTTTACAAGCATCAACTGTTTTTGTTTGTTAAACTATTTAAAGCACTTTGTGCTGCTTTGCGGCAGGAAAAGTTTGTTGTAAATAAATAAAAATTGAATTTGAAAAAGATTCAGTTTCGGATATCTACATGCTGGATGGTAGAAAAATCAGTAAATGCCTTGGAGTTAAAGATTGATCATGTTTAAAATGTTTCATTTTGACAGTAAATATGCATTTACAGCTGTAACATGACCCGTAAACGCCACACGATGGGACTTATCATAGTCAGCTAACGTCACCCTTCTCACAACATCTTTCCACCATGTTAACTGTGAGAGAAGAAATCGGCCTCGTAAAGGGTGGTCCACCACGTCACTGCGAGACGTCCATCAGCAGACAACCTGCTGCTAAAATCCAAACAGAGTCATTTATTTAAGCCACATTCTCCCAGTGAAACCCATGATTATGCTTGCTTTAACTACTGGATTCCAGCCAAGCTGTTCCACATGCACAGATCTGACTGCTGACTTTGTTTAAAACCAAAAACTATTTGTGATTGGTCCAGCAGCCATCCTGCAGAGTGTGACGTGAAAACCAGATCCAGTGTCTGCTGCTGCTACAGTACAGCATCTTGACTGAAATGAGTGTTTTGTTGCAGAGATACTCTGGTGCTCGCTGGATGGGCTGCGGATGGGGTGTGCAGTAAACGATGAGATGTGCAGATACCACATGACTCTGAGGGTCTCATATGAAGAATATATATTCAGAATGTGCAAATCTTCAGATAAATATCTCACATCAGACTCTACAGGGATTCTTCCCACTGAAGAACGCTTGGGTTTTGCAAACTGTGCATGGGGTCGCTGAGCCAATGTGCTTAATCTCCTATTTATGCGTTGGTTTAACTGAGAGAGATGTAAAAGGGGCAGGGACTGGAGCTCCCTAGGCCTCACATACAGTGGGACTCAGAGGGAGCATTCATCTGTCTTAGGGAGTGCTCACTATGCTTATCTTAATTGATGGCAAGCTATTTCTGGCTGCCACGCAACAGCCTTTCACATTATCCCCCCCGCCCCTCTCAGTGTCTCCCCACTGCCGCCTTAGTTCTCTTGCTTTCCCTTCTCTCAATTTCCTCAGTGTTTATCTCATTTTCTTTTCTGTAGTCCTCCTACGCCGTTGTACTGCTTCCCTTTCTCCATCTCTGACTCAACCCATATCTCCTCCCTTCTTGCAGGGTGATTTATTGGCTCTGGTCTACCTGGTCTGAATTCCTGCCTGCATTATGGAAATCTTGTGATGCTCAGCGCCAGCAGTGATGTAGGCCAGCTCCCCTGAGGGAGAAGTACAGGCCAACCCTTCATCAGCTGCTCCACCATACACACAACCATGCACACGCTCCACACAGCAGTGTGTGGCATTTCAATGTCAGAGAAAATGTTTTCAGATTAAAAAGAAGCCATTTTCATTTTATTCTTTTCAGATTAAATGTCTCGATTTGCCTGTCCCTGGTGGTTTGATGAAGCATGGTGATATGATTAATCTGAATGGATGATTTACAGGCTTATCCTCCTCAGCTTCTGCATGACTCTCCACATGTCCTGAAAATATTCTGTTTTAGTTGTTGCTGTGCAGACGTTCCTTAAAGTTGATGTTTTTATTGACATGTTCTGCATGAATGAGAGAATGGAAAGTTTCCTCCAGCAGCCTGTAATAATTCCAGAAAATGATCACAGACACAACAATTCTTCTAAAGGATGATGGGCAGCCATGTTGCTGCTTCATGCTCTTTTCTGATGATCTGTGTTGTTTTCCACTTTCAGACTATTCTTCCCCATGTACGCATGCCTCAAGAAAAAAGGGCTGGTCATTCAAATCTAATCATTTCCACAAGCATCAGGTCATGTTTCCTCTACAGCAAAAGATAAGCATCGCGTCACATGTTAAAACAAAGACATGTTGTCATCTGATAATGTGACTGGTTTAACTGGAAACAGGTCGGTAATGTGACTGGTTTAACTGGGAACAGGTCGGTAATGTGACTGGTTTAAATGGAAATAGATCGGTAATGTGACTGGTTTAACTGGAAACAGGTCGGTAATGTGACTGGTTTAACTGGGAACAGGTCGGTAATGTGACTGGTTTAACTGGGAACAGGTCGGTAATGTGACTGGTTTAACTGGAAACAGGTCGGTAATGTGACTGGTTTAACTGGGAACAGGTCGGTAATGTGACTGGTTTAACTGGGAACAGGTCGGTAATGTGACTGGTTTAACTGGGAACAGGTCGGTAATGTGACTGGTTTAACTGGAAACAGGTCGGTAATGTGACTGGTTTAACTGGGAACAGGTCGGTAATGTGACTGGTTTAACTGGGAACAGGTCGGTAATGTGACTGGTTTAACTGGGAACAGGTCGGTAATGTGACTGGTTTAACTGGGAACAGGTCGGTAATGTGACTGGTTTAACTGGGAACAGGTCGGTAATGTGACTGGTTTAACTGGGAACAGGTCGGTAATGTGACTGGTTTAACTGGAAACAGGTCGGTAATGTGACTGGTTTAACTGGGAACAGGTCGGTAATGTGACTGGTTTAACTGGGAACAGGTCGGTAATGTGACTGGTTTAACTGGGAACAGGTCGGTAATGTGACTGGTTTAACTGGGAACAGGTCGGTAATGTGACTGGTTTAACTGGGAACAGGTCGGTAATGTGACTGGTTTAACTGGGAACAGGTCGGTAATGTGACTGGTTTAACTGGAAACAGGTCGGTAATGTGACTGGTTTAACTGGGAACAGGTCGGTAATGTGACTGGTTTAACTGGGAACAGGTCGGTAATGTGACTGGTTTAACTGGGAACAGGTCGGTAATGTGACTGGTTTAACTGGGAACAGGTCGGTAATGTGACTGGTTTAACTGGAAACAGGTCGGTAATGTGACTGGTTTAACTGGGAACAGGTCGGTAATGTGACTGGTTTAACTGGGAACAGGTCGGTAATGTGACTGGTTTAACTGGGAACAGGTCGGTAATGTGACTGGTTTAACTGGGAACAGGTCGGTAATGTGACTGGTTTAACTGGGAACAGGTCGGTAATGTGACTGGTTTAACTGGAAACAGGTCGGTAATGTGACTGGTTTAACTGGGAACAGGTCGGTAATGTGACTGGTTTAACTGGAAACAGGTCGGTAATGTGACTGGTTTAACTGGGAACAGGTCGGTAATGTGACTGGTTTAACTGGGAACAGGTCGGTAATGTGACTGGTTTAACTGGGAACAGATCGGTAATGTGACTGGTTTAACTGGAAACAGGTCGGTAATGTGACTGGTTTAAATGGAAACAGGTCGGTAATGTGACTGGTTTAACTGGGAACAGGTCGGTAATGTGACTGGTTTAACTGGAAACAGATCGGTAATGTGACTGGTTTAACTGGAAACAGATCGGTAATGTGACTGGTTTAACTGGAAACAGGTCGGTAATGTGACTGGTTTAACTGGGAACAGGTCGGTAATGTGACTGGTTTAACTGGGAACAGGTCGGTAATGTGACTGGTTTAACTGGAAACAGGTCGGTAATGTGACTGGTTTAACTGGAAACAGATCGGTAATGTGACTGGTTTAACTGGAAACAGATCGGTAATGTGACTGGTTTAACTGGAAACAGGTCGGTAATGTGACTGGTTTAACTGGGAACAGGTCGGTAATGTGACTGGTTTAACTGGAAACAGGTCGGTAATGTGACTGGTTTAACTGGGAACAGGTCGGTAATGTGACTGGTTTAACTGGGAACAGGTCGGTAATGTGACTGGTTTAACTGGGAACAGGTCGGTAATGTGACTGGTTTAACTGGGAACAGGTCG
Source organism: Telmatherina bonti (assembly GCF_933228915.1). Lineage (NCBI taxonomy): Eukaryota > Metazoa > Chordata > Actinopteri > Atheriniformes > Telmatherinidae > Telmatherina > Telmatherina bonti. Next base: position 5,062,861 of record NC_136619.1, on the reverse strand, counting down.
GTAATGTGACTGGTTTAACTGGGAACAGGTCGGTAATGTGACTGGTTTAACTGGAAACAGGTCGGTAATGTGACTGGTTTAACTGGGAACAGGTCGGTAATGTGACTGGTTTAACTGGGAACAGGTCGGTAATGTGACTGGTTTAACTGGGAACAGGTCGGTAATGTGACTGGTTTAACTGGAAACAGGTCGGTAATGTGACTGGTTTAACTGGGAACAGGTCGGTAATGTGACTGGTTTAACTGGAAACAGATCGGTAATGTGACTGGTTTAACTGGAAACAGATCGGTAATGTGACTGGTTTAACTGGAAACAGATCGGTAATGTGACTGGTTTAACTGGAAACAGATCGGTAATGTGACTGGTTTAACTGGAAACAGATCGGTAATGTGACTGGTTTAAATGGAAATAGATCGGTAATGTGACTGGTTTAACTGGAAACAGGTCGGTAATGTGACTGGTTTAACTGGGAACAGGTCGGTAATGTGACTGGTTTAACTGGAAACAGATCGGTAATGTGACTGGTTTAACTGGAAACAGATCGGTAATGTGACTGGTTTAACTGGAAACAGATCGGTAATGTGACTGGTTTAACTGGAAACAGATCGGTAATGTGACTGGTTTAACTGGAAACAGATCGGTAATGTGACTGGTTTAAATGGAAATAGATCGGTAATGTGACTGGTTTAACTGGAAACAGATCGGTAATGTGACTGGTTTAACTGGAAACAGGTCGGTAATGTGACTGGTTTAACTAGGAACAGGTCGGTAATGTGACTGGTTTAACTGGGAACAGGTCGGTAATGTGACTGGTTTAACTGGAAACAGATCGGTAATGTGACTGGTTTAACTGGAAACAGATCGGTAATGTGACTGGTTTAACTGGAAACAGATCGGTAATGTGACTGGTTTAAATGGAAACAGATCGGTAATGTGACTGGTTTAACTGGGAACAGGTCGGTAATGTGACTGGTTTAACTGGGAACAGGTCGGTAATGTGACTGGTTTAACTGGAAACAGGTCGGTAATGTGACTGGTTTAACTGGGAACAGGTCGGTAATGTGACTGGTTTAACTGGGAACAGGTCGGTAATGTGACTGGTTTAACTGGGAACAGGTCGGTAATGTGACTGGTTTAACTGGGAACAGGTCGGTAATGTGACTGGTTTAACTGGGAACAGGTCGGTAATGTGACTGGTTTAACTGGAAACAGGTCGGTAATGTGACTGGTTTAACTGGGAACAGGTCGGTAATGTGACTGGTTTAACTGGGAACAGGTCGGTAATGTGACTGGTTTAACTGGAAACAGGTCGGTAATGTGACTGGTTTAACTGGAAACAGATCGGTAATGTGACTGGTTTAACTGGAAACAGATCGGTAATGTGACTGGTTTAACTGGAAACAGATCGGTAATGTGACTGGTTTAACTGGAAACAGATCGGTAATGTGACTGGTTTAAATGGAAACAGATCGGTAATGTGACTGGTTTAACTGGAAACAGATCGGTAATGTGACTGGTTTAAATGGAAATAGATCGGTAATGTGACTGGTTTAACTGGAAACAGATCGGTAATGTGACTGGTTTAACTGGAAACAGGTCGGTAATGTGACTGGTTTAACTGGGAACAGGTCGGTAATGTGACTGGTTTAACTGGGAACAGGTCGGTAATGTGACTGGTTTAACTGGAAACAGATCGGTAATGTGACTGGTTTAACTGGGAACAGGTCGGTAATGTGACTGGTTTAACTGGGAACAGGTCGGTAATGTGACTGGTTTAACTGGAAACAGGTCGGTAATGTGACTGGTTTAACTGGGAACAGGTCGGTAATGTGACTGGTTTAACTGGAAACAGATCGGTAATGTGACTGGTTTAACTGGAAACAGATCGGTAATGTGACTGGTTTAACTGGAAACAGGTCGGTAATGTGACTGGTTTAACTGGGAACAGGTCGGTAATGTGACTGGTTTAACTGGAAACAGATCGGTAATGTGACTGGTTTAACTGGAAACAGATCGGTAATGTGACTGGTTTAACTGGAAACAGATCGGTAATGTGACTGGTTTAACTGGAAACAGATCGGTAATGTGACTGGTTTAACTGGAAACAGATCGGTAATGTGACTGGTTTAAATGGAAATAGATCGGTAATGTGACTGGTTTAACTGGAAACAGATCGGTAATGTGACTGGTTTAACTGGAAACAGGTCGGTAATGTGACTGGTTTAACTGGGAACAGGTCGGTAATGTGACTGGTTTAACTGGGAACAGGTCGGTAATGTGACTGGTTTAACTGGAAACAGATCGGTAATGTGACTGGTTTAACTGGAAACAGATCGGTAATGTGACTGGTTTAACTGGAAACAGATCGGTAATGTGACTGGTTTAACTGGAAACAGATCGGTAATGTGACTGGTTTAAATGGAAACAGATCGGTAATGTGACTGGTTTAACTGGGAACAGGTCGGTAATGTGACTGGTTTAACTGGGAACAGGTCGGTAATGTGACTGGTTTAACTGGAAACAGGTCGGTAATGTGACTGGTTTAACTGGGAACAGGTCGGTAATGTGACTGGTTTAACTGGGAACAGGTCGGTAATGTGACTGGTTTAACTGGGAACAGGTCGGTAACGTGACTGGTTTAACTGGGAACAGGTCGGTAATGTGACTGGTTTAACTGGGAACAGGTCGGTAATGTGACTGGTTTAACTGGAAACAGGTCGGTAATGTGACTGGTTTAACTGGGAACAGGTCGGTAATGTGACTGGTTTAACTGGGAACAGGTCGGTAATGTGACTGGTTTAACTGGAAACAGGTCGGTAATGTGACTGGTTTAACTGGAAACAGATCGGTAATGTGACTGGTTTAACTGGAAACAGATCGGTAATGTGACTGGTTTAACTGGAAACAGATCGGTAATGTGACTGGTTTAACTGGAAACAGATCGGTAATGTGACTGGTTTAAATGGAAACAGATCGGTAATGTGACTGGTTTAACTGGAAACAGATCGGTAATGTGACTGGTTTAAATGGAAATAGATCGGTAATGTGACTGGTTTAACTGGAAACAGATCGGTAATGTGACTGGTTTAACTGGAAACAGGTCGGTAATGTGACTGGTTTAACTGGGAACAGGTCGGTAATGTGACTGGTTTAACTGGGAACAGGTCGGTAATGTGACTGGTTTAACTGGAAACAGATCGGTAATGTGACTGGTTTAACTGGAAACAGATCGGTAATGTGACTGGTTTAACTGGAAACAGATCGGTAATGTGACTGGTTTAACTGGAAACAGGTCGGTAATGTGACTGGTTTAAATGGAAACAGATCGGTAATGTGACTGGTTTAACTGGAAACAGGTCGGTAATGTGACTGGTTTAACTGGAAACAGGTCGGTAATGTGACTGGTTTAACTGGGAACAGGTCGGTAATGTGACTGGTTTAACTGGAAACAGATCGGTAATGTGACTGGTTTAACTGGAAACAGGTCGGTAATGTGACTGGTTTAACTGGGAACAGGTCGGTAATGTGACTGGTTTAACTGGAAACAGGTCGGTAATGTGACTGGTTTAACTGGGAACAGGTCGGTAATGTGACTGGTTTAACTGGAAACAGGTCGGTAATGTGACTGGTTTAACTGGAAACAGGTCGGTAATGTGACTGGTTTAACTGGAAACAGATCGGTAATGTGACTGGTTTAACTGGGAACAGGTCGGTAATGTGACTGGTTTAACTGGAAACAGATCGGTAATGTGACTGGTTTAACTGGAAACAGATCGGTAATGTGACTGGTTTAACTGGAAACAGATCGGTAATGTGACTGGTTTAACTGGAAACAGATCGGTAATGTGACTGGTTTAAATGGAAATAGATCGGTAATGTGACTGGTTTAACTGGAAACAGATCGGTAATGTGACTGGTTTAAATGGAAACAGATCGGTAATGTGACTGGTTTAAATGGAAATAGATCGGTAATGTGACTGGTTTAACTGGAAACAGATCGGTAATGTGACTGGTTTAAATGGAAACAGATCGGTAATGTGACTGGTTTAACTGGAAACAGATCGGTAATGTGACTGGTTTAACTGGAAACAGATCGGTAATGTGACTGGTTTAAATGGAAACAGATCGGTAATGTGACTGGTTTAACTGGAAACAGATCGGTAATGTGACTGGTTTAAATGGAAATAGATCGGTAATGTGACTGGTTTAACTGGAAACAGATCGGTAATGTGACTGGTTTAAATGGAAACAGATCGGTAATGTGACTGGTTTAACTGGAAACAGATCGGTAATGTGACTGGTTTAAATGGAAACAGATCGGTAATGTGACTGGTTTAACTGGAAACAGATCGGTAATGTGACTGGTTTAACTGGAAACAGGTCGGTAATGTGACTGGTTTAAATGGAAACAGATCGGTAATGTGACTGGTTTAACTGGGAACAGGTCGGTAATGTGACTGGTTTAACTGGGAACAGGTCGGTAATGTGACTGGTTTAACTGGAAACAGGTCGGTAATGTGACTGGTTTAACTGGGAACAGGTCGGTAATGTGACTGGTTTAACTGGGAACAGGTCGGTAATGTGACTGGTTTAACTGGGAACAGGTCGGTAATGTGACTGGTTTAACTGGGAACAGGTCGGTAATGTGACTGGTTTAACTGGGAACAGGTCGGTAATGTGACTGGTTTAACTGGAAACAGATCGGTAATGTGACTGGTTTAACTGGAAACAGATCGGTAATGTGACTGGTTTAAATGGAAATAGATCGGTAATGTGACTGGTTTAACTGGAAACAGATCGGTAATGTGACTGGTTTAACTGGAAACAGGTCGGTAATGTGACTGGTTTAACTGGGAACAGGTCGGTAATGTGACTGGTTTAACTGGGAACAGGTCGGTAATGTGACTGGTTTAACTGGAAACAGATCGGTAATGTGACTGGTTTAACTGGAAACAGATCGGTAATGTGACTGGTTTAACTGGAAACAGATCGGTAATGTGACTGGTTTAACTGGAAACAGATCGGTAATGTGACTGGTTTAACTGGAAACAGGTCGGTAATGTGACTGGTTTAAATGGAAACAGATCGGTAATGTGACTGGTTTAACTGGAAACAGGTCGGTAATGTGACTGGTTTAACTGGAAACAGGTCGGTAATGTGACTGGTTTAACTGGGAACAGGTCGGTAATGTGACTGGTTTAACTGGAAACAGATCGGTAATGTGACTGGTTTAACTGGAAACAGGTCGGTAATGTGACTGGTTTAACTGGGAACAGGTCGGTAATGTGACTGGTTTAACTGGGAACAGGTCGGTAATGTGACTGGTTTAACTGGAAACAGGTCGGTAATGTGACTGGTTTAACTGGAAACAGGTCGGTAATGTGACTGGTTTAACTGGGAACAGGTCGGTAATGTGACTGGTTTAACTGGAAACAGATCGGTAATGTGACTGGTTTAACTGGAAACAGATCGGTAATGTGACTGGTTTAACTGGAAACAGATCGGTAATGTGACTGGTTTAACTGGAAACAGATCGGTAATGTGACTGGTTTAACTGGAAACAGATCGGTAATGTGACTGGTTTAAATGGAAATAGATCGGTAATGTGACTGGTTTAACTGGAAACAGATCGGTAATGTGACTGGTTTAAATGGAAACAGATCGGTAATGTGACTGGTTTAAATGGAAATAGATCGGTAATGTGACTGGTTTAACTGGAAACAGATCGGTAATGTGACTGGTTTAAATGGAAACAGATCGGTAATGTGACTGGTTTAACTGGAAACAGATCGGTAATGTGACTGGTTTAACTGGAAACAGGTCGGTAATGTGACTGGTTTAACTGGGAACAGGTCGGTAATGTGACTGGTTTAACTGGGAACAGGTCGGTAATGTGACTGGTTTAACTGGAAACAGATCGGTAATGTGACTGGTTTAACTGGAAACAGATCGGTAATGTGACTGGTTTAACTGGAAACAGATCGGTAATGTGACTGGTTTAACTGGAAACAGATCGGTAATGTGACTGGTTTAAATGGAAACAGATCGGTAATGTGACTGGTTTAACTGGAAACAGATCGGTAATGTGACTGGTTTAAATGGAAATAGATCGGTAATGTGACTGGTTTAACTGGAAACAGATCGGTAATGTGACTGGTTTAAATGGAAACAGATCGGTAATGTGACTGGTTTAACTGGAAACAGATCGGTAATGTGACTGGTTTAAATGGAAACAGATCGGTAATGTGACTGGTTTAACTGGAAACAGATCGGTAATGTGACTGGTTTAACTGGAAACAGGTCGGTAATGTGACTGGGTATAAAAGGAACATTTCAGAGAAGTCTTTCAGATGGAAAATGGACATAGCTTCACCAATCAACAAACTGGATTTAGAAGTTCTGGACAAAAGTAAGAAACTTCACATCATCTAAGTGCAGAATATCACAAGATTAATAGTTTCAGGAGGAATTTCTGTAAGGCCGGATGCTGGTGATCTTCTGCATTAAATGCAGACATGATTGTCAACTGGAAACCAGTGCATGGAGTCCAAAACTTCCAGAAATCGGTCTGTGTAGTTCATCCTGGAATTCACAAATGCAGGTCTAACTCCATCATTTGGGAAAAGGATCCAGAAACACGCCATCTTTTCTAGACCAAAGCTCATTTAAAATGTTCTGAGTGGAAACCTGGATGAAGATGTGGAATAGTTTGTGGACAGCATGGACGGCGTGTCCTGCAGACTAAAGAGGAGAGGGAGCATCCAGCTTGTTATCAGCCTGCATCTCTGATGGGATGGGGTTGCATTAGTGCCGATGGCGTGGGCAGCTTCCACATCTGGGAAGCTCCATCAATGCTGAAAAGTACATGGAGGTTTTAGAGCAACATCTGCTCCAGACAGTGTCTCTTTCAGGGAAGACCTTGCAGATTTCAGGGAAGGGCTGAGGGGTCATGTTGTAGACACATGGACAAACATGCCTTAATTCTAGTAAACACATATTTGCTTTGGGGGTCTTTTCCGGTCACCCCCTTCCAACTCAAAGATCCAAGGATAAAACAAAGTACTGGGAAGATGTTTCATTTACAGCCTCTTCTCCACGTAGATGGAGATCAGCCTCCATCCTCCTCCGATGGACACATTTTCTCACTCAGAAATTCATTCTGGCTTCATCAGCACGCACCCAGCTGCAGCAGGTGAGTCAGCTTGAGAATGAATGTGGAGAGAGATCCCTCACTGTCGCAGGACACCAACCAGTCAGAGTACAAACTGTTAATCTCACATCAGTTATGCTGATGTTGACTTACTGCTGTTCTCCTGGTGGGCAGCCAGCCAGCGTGACAAAAATTCATTTTCTGAATCTACCAACCACTTAACAGTTTTATGGATAAAAATTAAATAATATTTCAGCTCCTTGAGAGAAGCTCCAGGCCATACATGTCAATTTTGGCCCGCACTAAAATTACATTTGGCTCTTGAGATGATTTCAAATATGTATTACGTCTGGCCCGCAGATCCATTATACAGCGCACGTACCACTAATGCTACAAATCCCACCATGCTTTCTTGGCGTGCTAGACTCCGGACCGGAAAACACTCCCACCTCGTGTTGACACTCATTAGCAAACCTGCTATTAAGCAGATCTCCATTTGCACTTTTGCACAGTTTAATGAAAAAATCAAGCTACTTATCGCTGAATTTACCCGACAATTTGCCAAGTTTGAAGCCAAAAAATGTAGATTTCAACTTTTTAGCAACCAGTTTGCGGTTGACATGAAGAGCGCACCAACCAACCTCCAAATGGAGCTTATTGAGCTACAGTGTAATGACAAGCTCAAGTCAAAGTATGACTCTGTCGGTGCTGCGCAATTTCCACTTTACCTCCCCGACACGCTGCCCCAAATCTGTGCCCAAGCGGTGCAAATGCTCTCTATGTTCGGCAGCACATATCTGTGTAAGCCACCGTTTTCTTTAATGAAGATGAACAAAACAGCACACAGGAATCGTCTCACTGATGAATGCCTTCATTCAGTCCTGAGGATTTCCTCAGCTCAGAGCCTGACACTAGAAATTGATGCACTTGCATGTAAAAAGCGACGCCAAGTGCATCATCAGAGTAAATGGAAGCAAACTAAAATGGATGAACATTATTTTATTTACTGAAGGCATGATTTGTTCAAAGTTGAAAGAGATAATTGTTATTTGTTTTAGGTGTTGGCCTTTATGGCCTGCGATGAAAAGATTCAGGTTACAATTAAAATGAATGTAAAGTTCCAGATATATAGGCCTGGTATTTATTTCAGATTTTTTTTAGGACTGTTCTGGGTTGAGTGTTTAAGCAAAAATAGGCCCAACTATTATTTAATATAGGAAAATGTTTAATGCAGTACTGTATCTCAAAGATAATAAAAACATCAATAAAGCTTTCGTTTAAAAAAAAAACGCTGTCACTTTCTTAATAAAAAAAAAAAGAGTTTGGCCTTCTCCTTTTTTCCTCTTTTTGATTTTGGCTCTCTGTGAATTAGAGTTTGACACCCCTGCTCCAGGCTGTTTCTGTTTCTCGGCCTCCAGTGATTTAAAGCATTTAAACAAAGCAAACTGTGTCTTATCCTTAAGCAAATTTTAAAAAGTTATTTTCCTCATTTCTGCATTTCTGATGGTGGAAAATTACATAGATGTAAATATTAATACATCTGGGAAACTATCTGTCTGTACTTCCTGTCTTACAGGACTCCTGTGAGTCAACACAGTTCTCCCAAAGTAGTTCCAAGCAATGTGTAAGCATTTTACAGAGTCAGAGAGAATCAGCTTCAGCTTTATTTGTCACTGAGCCAGTATCCCGGCACAACAAAATTAATTCCCATACAACCCATCCAAGAGCAGCAAAACAACATCTGTGATATAAACAGATTCAGACAGACTGAAGCAGCAGCCACAGAGCAGTGCATGTTTTTTATGCAGGATGAGGTAGAGATTACATGAGAAAGGATGGAAGGGTGGTAAGAAGAGGTATCTCCACGCTTCACCTGAAGGGGAATAAGGGTAAAGATGTGAAGTGTCTGTAGATGTGAGTATGTGTGCATTCAGTGAGTGAGTCTGTGAACTGTGACATGTGGGCTCACCATCTGCAGGAGGAGCCATGTGAGCTGGGCAGTGGCAAGAGGCGGGGACCCTGGTGGTCCAATACTCGACTGCAGAAACTGGCTCAAGGGACGTGGAATGTCACCGCTCTGGTGAAGAAGGAGCCTGAGCTTGTGTGCGGCATTGAACAGTTCCAGCTAAATATAGTTGGACTCACCTCCACGCATGGTGTGGGCTTTGGAACCAGTCCCCTCGAGAAGGGCTGGACCTTCTTCCACTCAGGAGTTGTTCCCGGTGAGAGGTGCTGAGTGGATGTGGGCATTCTCATTGGTGCCTTCACGTTGGAGTTTACTCCTGTAAATGAAAGGGTAGCTTCCCTCCACCTTTGGGTGGGGCCACAGGTCCTGACTGTTGCCTGTGTTTATGCACAGAACAGCAGTTCAGAGTACCCATCCTTTCTGAAATCCTTGGAGGGAGTATTGGAGGGTGAACCCTCTGGGTACTACCTTGTTCTGCTGCAGGGACTTCAATGCTCATGTGGGCAATGACAGTGAGACCTGGAGGGGAGTGATTGGGAGGCATATTCCCCCCCTCTGAACCCAAGTGGTATTTTGTTGTTGGACTTCGGTACTCACCATAGATTGTCCATAACAAACAACATGTTCGAACATGAGAGTGTTTATGTGTACACCTAGCATCAGGACTCTGGGTGTTGGAGCTGGGGGACTCAGGGGCGGACTCTCCTAACTCTGGAGTGGTTAAAAAGCTCCTTGGTGGCAAGGCCCCTGGGGTGGATGAGACCTGGCTGGAGTTTCTTAAGGCTCTGGTTGCTGTGGGGTTGTTCGCTGACATGTCTCAGCAGTATCACATGGTAATTGGGGACAGTGCCTCTGAAGTGGTAGACGGAGTGGTGGTCCCCCTTTTCAAGAAGGAGGACTGGTAAAGTCTATTCATGGGTCCTGGAGAGGAGGGTCCGTCGGACAGTTGAATCTTGGATTGAGTAGGAGCAGTGTGATTTTTGTCCCAGTTGTAAGACAATGGGCCAGCTCTATACCCTCTTTGGTGTCCTGGAAAGAGCATTGGAGTTTGCCCAACCAGCCTATATGTGTATTGTGGACTTATAGGAGGCATTTGACCGTGGCAGGTACTCCAGGAGTATGGGGTATCAGACCCGCTTTTGCGAGGTCTCCAGTCCCTGTACAACAGGTGTCAGAGCTTGGTCCACATTGCTGGCAGAAAGTCGGTTTCATTTCCAGTGAGGGTGATAAAGGCTGCCTTTATCAGCGATTCTGTTCATAACTTTTATGGACATAATTTCTGGGTGCAACTGAGATGTTGAGGAGATCTGGTTTGGTGCCTGGACTCCTTCAACTGGACCCCACACTACTGCTCCCCCATCGTATGCCTGAGCAACACATTGCAGTTCTTGCAATCTATTGGATTCAAGGACTTTTTCAATGGCTTCTGCAATTGATATTGCATCAAATGACTCAAGGTTCGAAAGTTGAAGAAAACGGTCCTTGGTGCATTTTCAGACCCCACACAAAGCACACAAATGGCAAGCTGCTAGACATGACCATCACGGGCTTAATCAGCTATCAATGCATATATTTTTGAATGCTTCATCTCATTAACTATCTCAGTAGTGACTTCATCTGCGCAACACTTTGTCATTTCATTCTGTGAGCAAGGGGAGAGATAAGTGGAATGAGAAGGAGCACTATAGTTCAGTAGAAAGGGGTCAAATTTCTCCAGCAAGGTCATTCCATTCTAGATTGCTCCATCCAGATTGTAGTAGCTCTGACTTGCTATCTTGATTTTTTTTTAAAGTACAAAGTCTTCTTGCATAGATATTAACTCAAATTAGGTTGTTTTTTTTTTCTGAGGATTTCATGAAGGTTCGGAGGGTGTGTTTCAAGAAAGATTTTTCTGCATATTTTTGCTCTTTCAAGGCTTGGTATGATGAGTCTCCATGGCAACGAAAGACTTGTTTACAATCGGGATCAACTGATTAACCTGTACCAAATTTGGATTATCAGCGAAACAACACATCAAATCCTGATGGAGTTGAAAAGAAAGAGAAGAGGATGCAGAGCGGGATTCAGAGAGCAGAAAAAGTGATGGAGATTTAAACCATTTCTCCCGACTGTCGTCATGGGTAATGTGAGATCGCTAGCTAACAAAACGGACGAGCTCGAGAAGCTAACAAGGTCTCAGAAAGAAGACAGAGAGTGCGGTATTATGTGCTTCACCGAGACATGGCTGCATGAACACATCCCTGACTGTAATGTGTCTGTACCGGGCTTTAAAACGGTCCGTGCAGACCGCAGTAGACAACACAGCGGAAAGCTAAAGGGTGGTGGAATTGCAGTGCTGGTTAACCAGCGTTGGTGTCATCCTGGACATGTTACTGCCAAGGAGAAGATATGCACAATGGACATTGAACTGTTAGCTGTGAGCTTCCGTCCATATTATTTACCCAGAGAGTTTACCTGTGTTATTCTGGTAGCGGTTTATATAATACCTGGTACCGCACCAGACACAGTCTGTGACGTCATCAACTCCATCGTTGCTCGGCTACAAACACAGCAACCAAACTCATTCATGGCGATCTCTGGAGACTTCAACAACATCTCCCTCTCTGCAACTCTACCAACATTCCAGCAGTTTGTCAGCTGCTCCACCAGAGAAAATAAGATGTTGGACTTATTTTATGCAAATATGAATAATGGATACAGTTGTTCTGCCCTGCCTCCTTTAGGAAGATATGACCATAATCTGGTTCTTCTCACCTCCACCTACAAGCCCATCGTTCAGCAGCAACCAGTCATCACAAAGACTATCAAAATCTGGTCTGCTGAAGCTGAAGATGCTCTTAGAGGAGGCTTTGAGGCTACAGACTGGAACGTCCTCTGTGAACCTCATGGAGACGACATCAACGCCATGACTGAGTGTGTGACAGATTACATAAACTTCTGTGTGGACAGCATCGTCCCAACAAGAACAGTGAGGTGCTTCCCCAATAACAAACCCTGGATCACCAGTGACCTGAAAAAGCTGCTGAACATCAAAAAGAAAGCCTTCAGGGATGGAGACAGGGAGTTATTGAGGACGACACAAAAACAACTTAAAACACAAAGTAAGAAGTGCAAGGAGGACTACAGGAAGAAGTTAGAAAGTCAGCTCCAGCAGAATAACGTGAGGGATGTGTGGTCTGGAATGAAGAAGATCACCGGCTTCAAGTTAAAGGGGGACCAGCCTGATGGAGGTCTGGACAGAGCTAATGAGCTGAACATATTCTTCAACAGGTTCAGTTCACCCCCTACCTCCAGCCCAACAGACCACACACCCTCCATAAGCCCACTGCTTTCCTGTCACGCCTCCAATCTGTCACCCTGCAGCTCAGTCATGGACCAGAACACAGCTTCATCTCCCTCCACATCAGGACATCCTGAGACCTCCACCTTGTTTGTCTCCTGCAATCAGGTTAAGAAGCAACTTGAAAAACTGAACCAGAACAAGGCTGCAGGTCAAGATGGTGTCAGTCCCAGAGTTCTCAAGACCTGCTCAAAACAACTATGTCCGATTCTCCAGCACCTTTTCAACACCAGTCTGAGACAAAATAGAGTCCCAGTGCTGTGGAAAACCTCCTGCCTTGTTCCAGTGTCTAAAAAAAACACAACCAGCTGAACCAAGTGACTACAGACCAGTTGCCCTGACATCTCACATCATGAAAGTCCTGGAGAGACTCTTACTGGCTCACCTCAACAAGCAAGTAAACACCTTTCAGGACCCAATACAGTTTGCATATCGCAAATGACTTGGGGTTGAAGATGCCATCATATACCTGCTCCAGAGAGCACACTCTCATCTGGACCATTCAGGCCGAACTCTGAGGGTCATGTTCTTTCATTTCTCAAGTGCTTTTAATACCATTCAGCCTGCTTTGTTATGTGAGTGTCACAGGGGCGGTAGGGATGTGGACCCAAATGCAGGAGTCGGGAAGCCAGTATGCAGAACTCAGACGTAACTTTAATCCAGGACAAAGTGAAGGCGAAACTAACAAAATGAACCAACAACCACAAACTGAAACAGAGGGGTATAAATACACTGGAACAAAATGAGACACAGGTGAAACAAATTAAATGAACCCAGGTGAAACCAATGAACAGGAAATCTATGAAGCTAAACAAGAACCAAGAGAACCAAACAGGAAAAAACTACAAAATAAAACAGGAAACCAGAAACTAAGGCACTGAATGAAACTACATCATGACAGTGGGAAGCTCCATAAATTCCAGGTGGATACCTCCACAACCACCTGGATCTATGACTACCTCACAAACAGACCACAGTTTGTGAGACTGAAAGGTTGTGTGTCCGAGATGGAGGTCAGCAGCACTGGTGCACCACAAGGAACTGTACTCTGGCCATTCCTCTTCACTCTGTACACCTCAGACTTCCAGTACAACTCTGAGTCCTGTCATCTGCAGAAATACTCTGATGACTCTGCAGTTGTGGGGTGTATCAGGGATGGACAAGAAGCAGAGTACAGAGAACTGGTCAGTCAGTTTGTTAAATGGTGCGGTGACAATCATCTCATATTAAATAGCAGCAAAACAAAAGAGATGATTGTTGACTTCAGGAGGAAGAAGAATAAACAAAGCACTGTTTCCATCCTGGGAGAGGAGGTGGAGGTGGTGGAGGAATACAAGTATCTTGGAGTTCAGCTGGACAACAAACTGGACTGGAAATGCAACACTGACTACATCTACAAGAAAGGTCAGAGCAGACCGTACTTCTTCAGGAAGCTGAGATGGTTTAACGTCTGCACCAAGATGTTGCATATCTTCTATAAGTCTGTTGTGGAGAGTGCAGTCAGCTTTGCAGCATCTGCTGGGGTAGTAGCATCAGAACCAGAGACTTGAAGAGAATCAACAAACTGATCCAGAAAGCTGCTTCTGTGCTTGGAGTAACTCTGGAGCCGCTGGAGCTGATTGTCCAAAGAAGAATGCTGCACAAGCTGATGAAGATGATGGAGGATTCTTCACACCCTCTCCACAACACAGTGATGAAACAACAAAGTGTGTTCAGTGAGAGGCTTCTTCAGGTCTTTCTTCTTCTTCTTCTTCAGGAATTTCCCTTTGGGAATTAATAAAGTTTTTTTCATTTCATTTTCATTTCATTCATAAAAAATGTCACTTGTGCTTTTTTTCCCCAATTTCTTATACTCATGCAACTTCGTTTCAATCATTCAGCTTAGTTCAATAAATGGGCATTCACAGTTGCTATTATTTCAATAATAGTTGTTTCTAGTTATTATTATATATTATTCCACCACATTTTGCCGTGCTACTACTCCTGCACTGTCCAAGTCACTTCAACCATTTACATCTTAAACCCTGCAGCTTTTTCAGGACATGTGTGCTACAATTTTTTAAAATTTTAAATCTTTGTAGTTTTTGAAATACAGTCCAGATCAAAAGCTTAAGACCAGTTAAAAAATTGATAGAATATACCTTTTGCATATTTGGATCTCAATGACATTTTAGGTATAGCTACAATATACAAAAGCAAGTAGGTGGAGGGTGACAAAAAGCACTTTGACAAAGTAATTTCTTGAAAACAACAATTAAATCCACAACACAGTGAAGAAACAACAATGTGTGTTCAGTGAGAGGCTTCTTCAGGTCCGATGTAAGACTGAAAGATACTGAAGATCATTCCTGTCAGCAGCCATCAGCCTCCGGAACAAGACCTCCTCTAGTTAATTATTATATACTACAATATCGAATTTCTTTTTGGGCAATAATAAAGTATTTTTCATTTTTCATTTCATTTCATATGCTCTAGGAAATTTCCCTGGTTGCCTGGTTACAGATTCATTGTGACCACGGAAAGGTATGCCCTGTTTTACTAAAAAGCTAGTGGCAGCCATTATGATGGAGGTACTCTCTGCATTCTGTTATCTGGTCAATGCCTGCCACATTCATCCTCTCTATGACACTGCCTTTTGTAATGCAGAATTTTGACTTACAGAATACTCCAACCACTTAAAAGAGTCGAACGATTTTTGTCGGAATGACCTTCTCTGCAATCCGAAGCTTGTGAGTGAGTATTCATCGACTTTTGGTCTTTCTGGGCCAGTGTCTACAGATCCTAAATCTGACACTCTGCTATCCTCAACTATCTTCTCCTCATTCATCCCTCAATCATCTGTGATGAAAGAGGAAATAGAACACACTTCTTTGCACATCGGCCTAAAATCAACTACTTCCTCAAATCATTTGTTTTAAATTATGAGTCAATACAACTGGGATATCTGGTACATTTTACCACAAGTCACCCCAAAAGACATACACCTCTTGTATTTTCAGGAGGTAGGAGAAAAACTATGTTTTAGGAAATATTTTGACCTATGACCAACAGATGAATAATTGCGGAAAAAGAATCCTCCAAAACTACTTATTTTAATTTTTTTTATGTATACTGTGCATTGCAATTAAATATTCCTCACAAATTCATTATATATAACAATGTTTCAATAAATAATTGTTACCCGTTTCCATACCTAATGTTGCTACTGCTGCTGCTTCTACTGGTGGTGCTGCTGATACTGATGCTGCTGCTGCTGGCTCCTCAGTGTCTATTTCATCTGTCCTACCCTCTTTAAGAACATGACATTAAATTTAAGTCTGTAGATTAACACTTCTTAAAGAATAACACAAAAATAACATAAACAAATGAGCCACAGCAAATGCAAAATCTATTTCTCTGTTAGAGTTCAAGCCTTTTGACTTTTTCTTGGCTAGTGTGCATTATCTTGTTGAGATTCAGCACCATCATCTGACTTAGGTTCAGCATCATCATCCTTTTTACCTTTCTTGGTAAATCTTTAATGTTAACATCGTTTTCAACCTGCTCACTTGACTTGGACATCTTGTTACCTTAGTCTGGCTGTTCACTTCTGAACACAGGAAATATCAATTTTCTAATGGCAAGTGCATTAGCAGCACATAGACTGAAACAGTTGCTATGAGTAAATCTTAACTAAAGTCACTTTCTGAGGCCATTCTTTTACTCATTAGTGGCCATGTACATTTTGACTTTATCTTGCCATTATGACTATTCAATACTGTACAGGTCTTCTTACATTTCCATTGTGTGTTCAAGGTAAGCTTCTTTCTTTGCCTTAAGTTCTTTTACTGCGCCATGCGCTGCAGATATGTTGCAACAAGCCCACTGCTCATTTGAAGTTGCCGCATCGTCAATTAAGGGTCACTCGCGTTGATGAACAGACGAGTTTTCACCGTTAGTTCCCTGGAAGCACAAGCAGACACAAGTGACTTTCTTGCTACTGGTTTATTTGTAGACTTCTCCACAAATGGCACCATGAAAACTGAACAAAAATATTAAAGAAATAATGAACACAGTGTCAATTTGACATATAAACAACATGCACAGCCAGTAAATAAGGTTTTACTAAAGTAAAATATATGCAAACAAATACCTCGCTGGCTGCATGCTCCCTGCAAGGGAACTATTCAGTCCGTCAGAAATGTCCCAGTCCAAATCTTTCACCTTGCACCATCTTGTTTCTGCAGATGCTTGCACATTGCTTATTTTCAAGTTCTCACGAGAGCAGCTCGACAGGAAATAACTTTAGGTGTACCAAAATAAAAGCACAAATACTTTACACTTCTTTAACTCTGTGATAAATGAAACTTAAAATTCCTAATTATTAACTAATTACAAAGCGAACACAAACATACAATGTTGGAAATTAAACAACTATTCTAAACAACATGATTATCACATTTACAAGATCTGACCTTAATTTAGAGAAATAAACAAGTTCATTCAGAGCAACTTATTGTGCTACTTAGGAGCTGGTGACGAACAAGGATGTGACCGTGAGTTGCATGAAGCCTGAGGAAGATGCTGATGATTAGGTGACTTGCTGGTGTGGATGCCCACAGCAACAGGTAACAGGAAACAACACAAGTGCTAAGATCTCACTGTAACTTCTCTCTGGTTGCCAGGTTTTACTACCTTTCTATCCATTGTGTTCAGAACAGCTTGTTGCCAACATGTAAATCTATGTTTAGAAACACACTTATCCAACCTAAAGTCTCAACTCAATTATTAATTCCTTAAAATCTAATTCCTATTCCTGGAATCAGAATATTTGGACACTTTTGACAGGAACGACTCTTGATCAGGTTATGTCTCCCAGCTAAAGATGGTATCTAAACTCACAGTTTCCTCTGAATGTTCAGAAGTCCTACATTCATACTCTTATCTCTAAATGATAATAAAATAAAGATAAGGACATATTTTAGTGTGAGCTTCATGGGCTTTTTGTGTTGAAACTCATTTCATGCTAAGTAAAAAGCCGAAGAAGCCAGAGTGGTGGGTATGCTGCTCAACTGGTAGGATAAATGATATAACACAACACAGTTCATCAAGTTTAATCTCATTCCATGTATGAGGTGTGAGCTTTAAAGCTCATCAGATTCACTGTCCACCCTACCAAAATACATGTTTCCAGCCTGTTTGAGCTGATCTGGTATCAGCATTGATGCTAATGTGAAGTGCATTTATGTATCTAAAACACACCTGTGTGAGCAGGTGCTTCCGAACTGTTCTGTTTATTTGGGATTCATATTTCATTGGAATAAGCTTTCATACTCCACCTCCGGTGCAGCTTGCCCTTTCTCTTGCTTTCTGTACTGTTTTCATTCCAGTTGTGCTTCAGGGGTTTACAGAAAGGATTGATTTGCCATCATATTCCTTCTGCTGTGGTGCAGCTACGCTTGACTGCAGCCGTGTCTGTGTTTGCTTTAGGTTAGCAAAGTAATTGGAATGGAATCACATAGAAGAAGCTAAACATGGGTTCATGTTTATAACAAGACTAAAAAGACTTGCATTCCTTCAATAGTGAAGCAGATTGTGAGAACTATCCCATCTGGCAGGCTGGCTGATGGACCAGCAGCTTAAAAAGCCACCAGCAGTGATGATCTGGTTGAAAATCGTGACCAGAGCAGGCAGTAGTGGTTATGTTAAGATAGAGTAAAGTGTTGCAGGTCTCAGTTCTGTTAGGACTGGCTCTATTGTGAATGCTCCATGATACAAACCCACATGTGCACCAGCCATGTGACCAACACCACCTGAAATGGTTGGTCACACTTCCAGATGAAGTCCACTGCAGTTTGACTGAAATGCTCCATGGATCAATATTTCAAGCTCATCTCTGGATATGGGAATTCAGATATCCACATCATCTGGCTCAGATCCGAGTCCTTCAGCTTCCAGATGTCTTTTTACTTGAAACCACTGCAGACATTGAATCCTTATGTTGGCAGAAAATAATCAGGATTTTTACTGAATGTAGATGTCAGTGTCTGATATTAAAGACGTTTCTGTGTTTGCTTCCTCGGAATGTGGTGTTGTGGCATGTAACATATAGTCTAATTTAAATAATAGTATAATAAGGTTATGACTGGGAAAACTGTCCATGTAGCAGCTCTTTAGAGGGAGAAGCGAGATACAGCACCTACCACCAGCCATGAGCCCAAAAGTCCAGAGTGGGCAGGTAGGGTCCCTCTTTGTGTGATTATTGTTAGAATATAATGAAGAGTAGCCAATGGTGTAGACTAGCTCAATATGAAAAGGGTGCTGAGATGCTTGCTGATTCAACATCTTAAAGATATCATAACCTGGTCTTTTCATGTGCCCACTGTCCTCTAACTGTGTTTAAATAACTGTTTAAAAACTTATTAAACCAAAAATAAATTAAAGTGCTTTTTCTGACCTTTTATTTATAACCAAACTTTTCTCGCGAGAATTCATACGAGATTTTCCCCAACCTGGATATGGATTAAAATAATGTTAATGAGGTGCTCGCTGATTGGTCGCTGGAAGTCCGGAGTCGGAAGGGGGGCGAGGCCAGTAGCCTCGATGCTAAAAACATTAGCGGCTAGTGATAGCAGCTAACCCGACAGCAGCAGCTTTCTGAATTCAGCATTGATGTTTGAACCGGACTCTGAGCCTGAGAGAGAAAATACTGAGATGGTGGAAGGAGCACGTTTACAACAAACTGTCTCTGAATGGTAAAGTCGTCACTTTTAATGTCTGCCTGTTCAGATAGCATGTTGACAACGAGGCATGTCCATCATGTTAATACGTCTCAGTTTTATTCCGTGTTGGACCGTTTTTAAACAATAAATGTACTTTTTAACACAATCCGAAGTTACAGTTGAAAAAAATGAAACAGACGTTGACTGAACCAGTCGGTACGTTCAGTGTCCAGCTGCCGGCCGGTCTGCACCCAGATAAGCACACACACATTTTAACCACACGGAGTTTCATGAAACTACGCTTTTTATTCAGGTTTTATTTACCGTCACATGTTTTTCTAAAATAGTTAGCTCATTTAGATTTCCCGTTTTAGTCAGGAATGTGAAAAATGTCGTTATGTCAACATGACAGATCTCTGGTTGATGCAACCACTGATGTGAGCTGCTGTGTTACTGTACAGATAAATAACATGAAGTCAGATATCTTGTATCATTGATCAGGCTTCCTGCTGACTAATATAGACTCGTGTTTTATATATTCCAGCATCACTTACCATCTATTATGTTGGTCTAATTGTTTGTTAAGCTGCACATGCCAAGATATTATTACTGTGCTTAGAAAATAAAATCTGTCTTTTCATTTCCTTAGGTGCTCAGAAGGATAAAGCAGGTCCAAACTCCTCCGTGTCTGACCCAACATCCTGGCGTGGAACCAGTCTGCTTCAATGCTTTTTCATTACAAAATCCATGAAACATTTATAAGCAGGATTATGTACATTTACCTGTCAGAGGGAATGAGAGGCAAGTTTCTCTTCAATGCCCAAAAATTCAGAAATAAAGCTAATCAAATGGCAAATAACTGTAAAAGGTCATTATTTATGTTCTTGCCATTTCATATTACATATAACAAATAGTAACTTTGCTACAGTCACTTAAGACAATAGCAACTGAATTAAAGTAAATACACAACTTTACCATATACACATTTATGCATCTGACTTCTGAATGTAAAATGTAAAGCTGAAGTAAAAAATACAGCTCTTTAAAACACAATATCTTTATTAGTGTACAGAAATAAAATCAATGCTCATTTTCAGTGTAATAAAATAAAAATGATCATTTTCACTCTTAGTTATTGATTCTGTTAACACAGTAGCTGAGCTTTCTGGGTTTTATGTGGACTCTCGTGGTTCTGGAGCCGGATGAGCAAGCCTTCACAGCACCGTCTTCATCATCATCTTCCTCCAGACTGAACTGAGATCTCACCTTCACTGCTGTCATCTGGGTTCCTTTTCTGCACAGAACCAGATACTGACATCAGAACAAGCAATAAAAGTGCCTCTTAGCTTCCATTAAGAATGTATATGTGTTTGATTTATTATCATTTTCTGGATGTAAAATTAATCAAACAAACGACAAACCTGTATTTCTGAAGAGAGGGTGGAAAGTCCTTGATGACAGCTGTGTTCCAGTTGTTGCCTGTTTTGTAGGGTCAGTCTGCTCCAAATTCAACTTTTAGACATCAGTAGATCGCTGGTGCTGCGCATGGTGTGAGATGTGCTGGACTAAAATCTGCAAATACAAGTTATAAAAATATCAGATCATCATATAAATAGATTGTAGGTGTAAATAGCTGCAGTTTAAGAGTAATCAAACACAGTAATACAAATAGATTAAATCAAACTTTATAAAACACTTTCATGCCAAAGGCAACACAAAGTGCTTTGCATACTTTTATTTTTAATAAATAAATAAAACAGGTTTTCACACAACGAAATATTAACACAGACTATTAAAAACACACTCATTTTATTTCGCACAGTTATACACAGACACAATTTTCCCTGACCTCTGTGTCTTCACTGCATGTAGATAAAAATAAAACATATCTTTCAGATCCATCATACCAGGAGTCAGACCTCCACATCCACATAAGCTGCAGCTGCAGATATTAATCCTGCACAGCTCCCGTTTTACAAACATGACTGAAGATGTCAGAAATAAAAAGTTTGCAATCTGGTTCGGTGAATAAATACGATGATGGCAATATAATATCCTCCCTGCCGATACCCAATAGGTGCCAATATCAGACTACATGATGGTCACCTTGTTAAATTATCATTATGATTATTACAACTGCATGTCATGTTGGGGAGAGCAAGCTACATCCATCATGAGTACTTACTGTGTGGTAGCAGGCGTGAAAAACAATAAATAGAGAAGTCATTTACAAACATTTACGTGGCAGAGCATAGGATAGATATAAGAAAATAAAACTTGGGGCTCATTTATACGCTGCAGGACGTTAAACCTTCCGGCTCGTCCCGTCAGCATAGCCGTTAGCATTAGCATTATCGTCATCAGCTTAAGTCACGTCAGTCACAGCTAAGCAGAACTTTATAGCACTTACCGACTGCATTGATGCTGAGCCGCTTACAGCTGCAATTCCCCCTCTTTCCAACCGGGTTGATGCCGTCTTCTCCTGGTATTTTCCCAAATGTCCGCAGCCGGCAGAGATGCAGGTGCATTATCAGCAAAAAATAATGTAATCCATCTGTCCCTGGTACTTTGGTCCGCTGATGAAGGGAGAGAAAAAAACCTTCTGATGTTGGTTTTGCTAACAGACAACCGAGCAGTGGACATGATCGCTGCTCGCACATCTTCACATAGTTTGTTGCTAATAGCAACTGAGGCAGGTCCAGCAGGTGTGTTTAGGCTGGAAAAGGTGCTGGTTAATGCAAATAGCTTCCCGGGATGTCGACATCCCAGGGAGAAAATAAAAGAAATGCGTTTGCGAGACTTCAGTGTTGTGGACAGTTTTGCTGCGAACAAAGCGTCCAGACGGAAAAACCCGTCCATCTTCAACAGTAAGGCTTCTGGGGATGTTAGCACTTCCACCCAACACTAATACGCACATTTTAACTTGAAAAAGTGCAATTTCCGGGTGATGACTCCTTTAATAAAACTGACCAAAACTGATCAGGAGGCTTAGCAAGGAGAGTTTTGTGCTGAGAATTATGACTGTTTTTAAGATGTGCTTTAGTGTCAGATGCAGAGCCAGAGGCCAGGAGGGATAAGGAGATTGGTCCTGTCAGTATAGAAGGAACAAGTGAGCTGTTGTAACAGTCTGTGAACAAGCAAACATTAGATCTAATATAGCTACTCTCCATTCCCAAACTGTAGTAGTGACTCAATATTTTCTTTAATTTTTAAAAGTGAGATAATAAATATACAAAGCTTGCAACTGAAAGGGAATGCAATAAAAGTAATATAAATTTGGCCTGTATATTTCAACATTAAAAACATCTCAATAAGTTACATAAAAAAGTTTTTTTCTATGTGAAAAGTGCTAAAAGTTTACAAATGATTATTTTTTTATTGTGATACAAGTGCAGGTGAATCTTGGGAAACTTGAGGAAGAATGAAAGGGAAAGAAGACTCACCTCAGGGACTGATTAGAGAGACAGCAGCTGAGCAGCATTACCCTGAACCCCATGAATGAAACAGATGATGATGAGTCTGTCTTTGGACAGTGACATTGTAATAAACAAAGTCGCAAAGACCAGCGCACGTCTCAGGCGCATTTATTTGAAACAACTCTCATGCAGAGTAAGACAGGATGATGCATCGTTACAAAGTTATGTTATACTGTTAATAACAAACTTGCAGGGAACAGTGCAATTTTCTTATTGTTTATTCATAAAGCTCAGCAGAAGAGCTGAGCTTCCACCAGGCTCAGGATCCACCATATCTGGTTACTGCTATAAGGATCCAACAACAGCCAGCAGGCCCAGGGTCCATCTGATACCACCAGGCCCAGGAAACACCAGCTACCCCCGACAGCCACCATTCCCAGGTGCAGCAGCCAGGCTAAAGGCACTTGACTAGCTACTTGACTTGGCTAAAGCTACTTGACTAGCCAGGTGTTAGGCTGCAGCAACAGCTAAAGCCAATATACTTCATTTTGCTCCATTTCTAATGGAGCTCCATTAGGTCAATGGGGCAAAAGATACCTTGACTCTAAAGCCAGTTCAGAAGAACACTAAAAATTTGAAAGAAATACTAAATACAATCTCTGTTGATTTTACTACCCTGGTTAAGCAGCAGTCCACATTGTTACTGACCTATTGAATGATTTCAAACAGCTTCTAGCAGAAAATGTGGAACAAGTCAAGAAAATAATTTATCTGGAGAATCGTGTGACAGATTTGGAGCAGTACTCCCGAATAAATTATGTTATAATTTCAGGATTAGTGATCCGACCAAGAAGCTGCCTACAAGCAGCAACAGGCATAAACTCAGAGGACACCAGTTAGCATGAAGAAACAACTGAAGAACACGTTGCAACATTCCTGCAGAGTAAAAGTATTTTTCTAAATGAGGCCTGTGACACATGGCCAAACAAAAACAAATCTTCTGTATCATTTAATCATTGTTTGTTTTACTAACAGGAAACATAAAGTTGATCTACTCAAACAAGGAAAGAAACTAAAAGGTTCCAATGTTTACTTTAATGAACACCTCACAAAGTAAAATGTAGACATTGCAAAGCAAGCAACTTAGAAAACCTGGATGGTTACCTCTAAGGTCTTTATTAAACCAAAAGGTGCAACAGAAAATGCAAGAGGGAAATATATTACGAACTTAGAACACCTTAAGAAATATGATTAATTGTTGAAATTTGGTGTCAGTGATGATTACCACAATCAAATCATGTTGATTACAACAAATCTCTTTCATAATAAGCCATATGTCCGTCAATACTTAGCTTCTGCAAAGAAGGGGCTGACGACCGTTGAACCCCTTAATGTTCATCGATTGACAATCAATTATGGATCACGTAATCATATGAATCAACATTGAGATCTTCATTAGTTCATGATGAGCAACGGTAATTCATTCATAAAGTCTTCAATAATAAATGCATTAGTTCATCATGAGTTACGCATTAAGTACATGACTTGTACCATTATTGTAAAGTGTTACCAATATAATATTCCTGCTTTGGCAGTGTCAGAAACTTATCTGGATTGTACTTTTGATGATGGTGCAATACATATTACAGGATGCAGGATGTTTAGGAAAGACAGAAATGCACATGGAGGGGGAAGAGCCTTCTATACAAAACATCATATACCAGTACAAGTTAGGAAAGACAAAAAGCAAGACACTGAGGTACTGTGGCTACAAATACACTTAAATAATTTAAAACCTATATTACTTGGATGTTGCTATAGATCGCCCTCTGCAAACAACTATATCTGGACTCTTTTTGTGAAATGCTCAATGAGGTCAGCATTTGGGTGGTTTTGAAACACATTTATTGGGTGACTTAAATATTGATTATATGATATTTGCTTCATGAAAAACAAACTGTCAGCTATCACAAAGGCTTGTGGTTTTACTCAGGTGGTAACCAACACAACAACAACATGGTTAAAAAATGATGGCACAATTACCTCAACCTGTATTGACCACATTTTCACTAATACGCCAGAACTGTGGACAACAATGTCCTCTATTCCTGTTGGGTGTAGTGACAATAACCTAATTTTTACGAGTAGGATAGTTAAAGTGAAAAAACAGGTCCAAAAACAGTATTTGTCACACGTGCAGGGTTTCGGACCCACAGAGGAGACGGGGAAAGTAGCGCTGAAACACAAACTTTATTGCAGAGCAGGCAGTAGTCCAGGGAGCTGACAGAGTTGTAGGCCGACTGACAGGTGAATGGATGTTTGGGAGTGCAGGTGGATCCGGGTGTGGCGCAGGACTGGTTGATGAGTTTGTTCCAAAAGATTGAGGATGGCAATGGGGTCAGACTGGATTCTCTAGGAGGACAAATAAACATTAAACATGAAACAAAGCACTTCGGTAACTTCAAGAATACTAGAGAGCAGACATCTCTAGTTCGTAGTACCATCTGGCGTTGAATGCTGGATGGACTCGAGGGATATACTGCTGTACCACGCCCCACACACACGCACACACACACACATAGTCTGAAGACCCATGACAGTATTAAAACGATCATACAAGTCATTCAACAAAGATAACTTCATAAAAGAAATAAACAATGTAAATTGGTCTAATGTTTTAGCTGCAGAAGATCCTGATCAGATATAAATATCTACATTAAAAAAATGAAACGGAGTGAGGAGATGAGGGGTCCTATCAGTTGATGTTTTTTCCGTTTCCAGTAGTGATGCACGATAATACATTTTTCAGCCGATAATTTTCTCCTTCTAGAGGCTGATAGCCGGTATGTTTTACCGATAATTGCATAACTGTGTACACTGTAAAGCACTGTACATATATCTTAATAAGACAAGTTGAATCTGTAAAAAAACAGAATTTTATTTTTAGTTTTTCATGTCAATAAACAGCTGAAAGTCAGCATAACCAACATGTAAATGTATCGCATCTGTCCCCGTACCATAGCCTAGGCACCTTAAAAACAAAAGTCTTGACGTTGGGTAACTCAATCTCTATCTATAAGATCAAATTCAATACAATGTTCAGACCCAAAGCCAGTCAGTTTATTAATAGAGCTACAAAGAATTCAATTATGTCTAACTATCATCAGAACGAGGTTTCGAAAGGAGATTGGTATTGGCTGCTCCACGAAGAGCTTTGAACTTCCAGTCTACAATGAACACCTCACTCAATTTAGACAACAACATTTATTTAAATAAAAAACAACAAAAAGAGTCTTTCATATGAGAATAAAGACTTGTCCTTGATCCTTTTGTTGTTCCTTTTTCCCAAAACAAAAAATACCTGAGCTCAGGAAAAATAAAAGTGCAATGTTGGGGCCCTTAATTTTTTCCTACCACTCCCTTGGAACAGTGCGATGCTTTAGAGCAACAACATGCAGCGAGCTGTAGAATCCACTTGTGGCCATTATTTCACGGAGGGCAGAATGGGGGGGAAAGTGTGCAGAGGAGTTAAATAACTTACACGGTTCCCTGTTAAACATACCAACTTACACGGTTCCCTGTTAAACATACCAACTTACACGGTTCCCTGTTAAACATACCAACTTACATGGTTCCCTATTAAACATATTCAGGAGCTCAGTCACAAGAAAATCCATATAAAACAAAAGAAATTCACAGAGAAATTTTACAATATCAAATACTGCTCAGGGAATTTAAACAGAACATTAATACAATTTAAGAAAAAAAGAGACCATACCGAAATACCTTCTGTGGTCAGATTTGCATATGCCGCCATTTTAACAACAACCGGGCCTACTAACCAGGCAGTCGTCTTGCTAATGACATTACATCCACACATACTGCACTAATTTAGTTTCCTACTAACCAACAAACATTGCAGGAGTGGATTAAACTTACTGCTGTAGCACAATGAACATGTAACATTAAAAAGAAATGCATGATTGAAACTAACTCACCAGAGTAATGGCGACAACCTTTCGGACTCCACACAGCTTCACGAGCACACTGCTATGTGGCTTCTTACTCTAACAACACATTAAGCATTTTCTTTGATTATAACAACATTTAAATTTCTCGTAACTTGTCTACAGTAATGCACCTCAACATACCAAGTTCCAAAATGTTTAGAGATGGGGAGCTACGCCTTTCTCATTCGCTTTGCAGGAGGGAAGGGAAAGTTCTGGTGCAGCACCTCGCTGAACATGCTACATCTCTGTGGTGCATTCACTGACCACCGGAAAAATTGGAAATTTTATTACTTTGTGAGTAACCTGGGTTACATAAACAATGACTGACAATATTTCAATCTTCAAATATCTGTTTCCTTAAACAATCTACCCAGTAGTTCTTAGAGAAAAGAAGGTTTTAGAAGTTAACAGATTAAACCTTTAACATAACCCAATGTGTCATTATGTGCAAACAGCTCCCTGAGCTTATCTCAACTTCACATTTCTACTCACAGAAAAAGATAAAATGACACTTTAAGTGGATCTATTTGGGTAACACAAAAAACAAAAATAAGTGCATTTGGCAAAACAAAATAAATACGGTCAGTTATGTGCCTTGTACCCTACTCTTAAGCTTTTTTAAACTCCGGGTGGACCAGGGTTTGGTCTTCCTTGATAAAAAAGAAGCCTCTCTGCATTCTCACAGGTTAACCGGTTTCGTTTTCCATCCATTACATTTGCAGCAGCTGAAAACAGCCGTTCACTGTCCACACTTGTGCAGGTGGCAGACAGATACTTTCATGCAAGTTCAGCCAAGTCTGGGAATCGATTTTTGTTGGTTCTCCAATATTCAAGAGGTCTCTCAGCAGGCTCCTCGGAGTTCAGGGGAAGTATGGCCTCAAACAGATAGGTCTGGAGCTAACAATAACACAATACAAGTAATTTAACTTTTGAAAGTACAATGTTATTTACAGTGAGTTTACTTTATTCTTTAGTAATGTCAGTGTTAAATTAAAGTAGGGACACTAACAGCTAATCTAAAGAGCATGCAAGAGCAAAAGAAAATGGAAAAAATACTTGTCTGCACAGCTCAGATGCTCCAAACTTTATTTCATGCTCACCATACTCTGGTAAGCACTAAATAAATATTTGAGAGGATCTGGGCAGTGCAGACAAGTATTCTTGCAGTGTATACATATTTGTCAAATAGTGACTTCTCATGTCTACATTAGTTAGATTAAAATACTTTTATTTTATTTCACATGTGAATTGGATACAAGTTTAAAATATATATATTTACCTGCATTTCAATGTGCCCTTTTTCTGAAGAAACTTTGGAATCTGTACTGTTTTCTTCTAGAATTTCAGCATACATATCACCTAAGTTGTTTCCACTTTCACTTGCTTCAGCCTCTGGTTCATCTGTTCAGAGAGATAAACATATAAATAAATAAAAATCAAGCAAGATGAGACAATTAATTTCAGAAAATAAACACAAATCTTACCTGTCAAAACAGGTGTTGTTGTTCGATGCTCATCTTCTCCAGCACAAGTTTCTTTGCTTGCTGTTTGGTAGCAGATGTAAAGCAGCGAACTTTGTATCTGGGGTCTAGAATTGTAGCCAGAAAGTACAAGGGCTCATTGTCGACATGGCTAAACCTTGTGTTGATTGATTCCAGCAGGGTGGTTTTGGAAGTTTTGACACCATTGTCTGTTGCAACAGTCTTGTGAAGGAGCCGCTTCAGTGCCCGTATTGCTGGGATGACATCTGCAGTGGTTGATGTTGCTTTACAGATGTCCCTGGTCAACTGCTCACATGGATCTAGAATGGTCAGCATGTTTTCAATGGGGCTCCATTGCATGGGGTTCAAAGTAGGCAGTGAATGGTCAACTCCATTTGCAGCCAATGCCCTTTTCTGCTGCAACAGACTTCTTAGCATATAAAAAGTGCTGTTCCAGCGAGCGGACACATCTTGCTGCAGCCGGGCAGGTTTCATTCCAAGTTTAGTCTGCAGGTCCACCAGAGCTCTTGTGGCCACTTGAGAATGTTTAAAATGGCCAACCATTTTTCTTCCAAGTGCAATGCAGTCAGTAACACTTCTCTGACTCAGTATAGCCTCATGAACTGCAAGCTGCAACGTGTGTGCCATGCATCCAAGGCTTGATAGTCCACACTGACTGTGCTTTTATCATGTTTATGGCGTTGTCTCGCAGAACAACGTGCGCTTTTCCCTTAGCAATATGCCAATTTTCTAACATCCCCTCAAAAGCAGGACTTATTGCATCTGCGGTGTGTGATCCAGGAAGTTCTTGTGAATGTAGAGTTGCTTTGTGCATGTTGAAATCTTTATCTAACCATTGCTCAGTCAGGCTCAGCATGCTGACTTGGCTGACATTGCTTTTCCATATGTCTGTGGTGAAGCTAATGTAGTCTGCTTGCTTTTCACAGAGAAGCATGTGGATGTGGTTTGCAATGTGATCATACAGCGCGGGTAAGCACAAGTCTGAAAAATAACGACGGCTCGGTATCTGGTAACGGGGGTTCCGGATGCTGCAGTAAAAGACAAAATCCCATGTCCTCCAACACCGTAAACGGCTGATCACCAAACGCAATAAAATGCACAATCTTTTCATCTGAAGCCTTCGCTCTGGGGTCTTTTCTGCCGAATTGTCTTTGCTTTTCAAATGCTTCATTAATTGACAACAGCCCCGTAGCTTTCCACTTGTTAGCGTTAGCATTTGACTTTGCACCAGCTGCCGCTTCGAAGTCTCTCCACAGTTCCTGATGGTGAAGCTTTAAATGGCTTCTCAAGTTACTAGTGTTGAAGCCCTTTGACTTCTTTCCTCCTCGTGGAACTTCTTTAGAGCAGGATTTGCAACTTGCAAGTGAATTGTCAGTCTCCGACACCAAAAGAATGCCCAAACTGGTGACTGCCCCGCCACTTCTTCATCGCCCCGCGTATGTTTTACGTCAAAGATTCTGGGAGGGGAGGGGGTTCCAGCACTAGGATGGGCGCTTTAGCTGCGTTTGAGTGTGTGATGAAACTGAGAAGAAAACTATGGATTTTATTATCGGAAAAAACTATTGGTAGATTTTTTATTATCAAATTTTTCGACATGACGTCATAATTTGCTATTATTGACCGATAATTATTGCCCACCGATATTATCGTGCATCCCTACTTTCCAGCAGTTCTGTACAACAGCAGGTGTCTCTAACCTGGAGATGTGGGACTTGCACCTGCAGCCTCAGTTTGATGCAGGCTGACTAAAACACTGCAAAGACTACACATCCTGGGTAAAATTACAACACTTCTTGTTTTCGTGGGTCTCTACATACAGAAAACATGATGACAACATGATTCTACAATGTAGAAAGGGCTTTAAACATGAGATGAGATTTTTCACCGAGGGCTTTGGACTGACTTTTTGAAGACCCAGTAAATGAAAGAAAACGAGCTCTGACACAAGCTGAATACACAATGTGTAAGCTTAATTTGTTTGTATTTATATTAGAAAAAAGAATTATTGCTCTATCTTATGTGGTTGCAATTTTACAGGCATTCAAACACTGATGGGAGCGACTGTCAGAAAACTTTTGACCTTTGCTCCTTTAACCCTGTAAAACCAACCCCTGAGACCTTTTCCATCACATTATGGTAAAAACTTTAACCAAACTCCCCTTGAACACAACCTGATACTTGTCTTCTGGCTCCTCATACATACCAGAAGCAGCAGAGGTACACTATAATATTTTGACATATCACATGGTAATAAATAGTCATTTGTTTTTTGTTACATTTTGTCAAAGGCATATTCAAAGAAAATATACTTTTCTTCCTGTTTTTTTTTCATTGGTTTGGTCTTAAAGAGTTAAGGAATCTGTGGATGGGGTCTCTGCGATAGTACCAAATTAAACATCAGTTGATATGAAATAGAATTTTTAACAACACATTTCCAACAGTCACTAATAGCAATAAGACATGAAAATTTGATGTGAGTATTGGGGTAACCCAGTCAGCCCAATGTCCAGCATCGCCCCTGCTGAACAGCAGCATGGAACGATAGCTTCATTATAAAGACCAGATGCCATGCAGGAACATGTGTAGGTTTCCTGCCTGCTACAACCCCAAAGCAACCACTTACACTATAGTGTCTTAATGAGCCTTTGAAGGTTTGTTTTCTTTCAGAGATGATGAAGACTTGATGATGCAACTTAGAGCAACTCAGCTGCTGTGCTACTGTAGTTTAGTAGAAAAATTCAGTGAATATGGAGGTAAAATCAAGTTATTTATCAAAGGCTCCATCCCCAAATGAGGCATGTAGAGGCGGTCTGTATGGGAAGCAAAGATAAACAGCTGTAGGCCACGAAGAAGGAAGGCATGCTCTCACAACAAACGTGTGTTTGGTCTTCTACATGGAAGCTCTAAATCTGACCAGCAGCACAGGCTGAGAATAAATCTGAGTAAGAAGAACTAGCATAATCAAATTAAATCAAATCAAATCCAATCAAACTTTATCGTTAACCAATTGCTGCTCCCTCATGTTTTCTTCTAATTCCAAACTGCATTTCTGGTAGCAATGATTTCATGTGTCTTATCACATCAAGTGTTCCCCTCACTAAACTCTTCCAGCTCGGTAAAATGGAAACATTTGCTGCTGCTGAGATGTTTACAGAGCTGGTAATTCTGTCTACACCTACATTCATGCAGCCAGTTTCTTATCAGCAGCTTCCATGTGGGAACATTTGGGCTGCTCAGTGTCTTGGCGTGCACTGCTACATCATCCTCACTATAAGACGCTTCCTCTGACACCCACACATAAGATTAGAGACGTGCACACACATGCACATGTCCACTGCCCTCAAGTCACTGTTAAGATCCTTTTTCTATAAAACTGTGACAAAGTAAATGCAGAAGTTGTACCCCACACTGACTGGTCTACAGAGGTGAAACCAGGCCGTGTTTCTCCTCAGCTCAGCTATGACACACATGCTTCATTATTAAGTGCTTAAAGACTCCAATCATCCTTTTGAGCTTTTAAAAATGTTCTCAGTTGTGATTAAATTCTGATTATGTAGTGTTTTCACCAAAATCACAAAACCTGAGCTATTTTCTGAGCATAGGAGCTCATTAACAAATTTCCCCTGAGTTGTGGGCAGAGTCAGCACCGCTCAGTGTCCTCACTCACCCATTGACGCTGCCCCCCCCACCCCCCCCAAAAAAAACCTTACAGTGAGAGCTAGCGCTGCATGCTAGCATGCAGCGTCCACAATCTAACATTACCAGTCCCACAAAATGAGGGTTAATATTGGATTTATGCGGTCGTACAGCTTTGAGCCTGATGCAGCTTAGAGGAGGAAGACAAATGGCTTCATGAAGATGTTTGTCTACAAGTAGATCTCTCAGGTAATAGTGTTACACTTGTAAAGTTTTAAATTGACTCGGTCAGGCCAATAAATCTGCTAATAATGTTAGTATGTTTTTGGACATGTTCCAAATATTCCCATGTGCCTTTTTTCAGAGTTTTCATAATTACAGTAAATCCATATAATAATTGAAAAATTACTCATAGTAATGCAGAGTCAAACTGAATGCCCTGCTATGCAGTAGGCCTATTGATGGTTGGTTGGCTGACTAGGATGTCTGGTCCAGTTTTGCAGGGGTTCATCTCATTGCTAGTGGGTAGAAGCTTAAGTGTTTCTGCCAACCTCAAGCCTGGCATATTGTTGTGTGGTGTGCCCAAAGGCTCAATTTTGGGACCGCTTCTGTTCTTATTGCACATCCTTCCTCTTGGTCAGATCATTCAGCAGTGTAAGAATGTTTTCCTATCACTTATTTGCTGATGATCTTCAGTTGCACTGTTCATTAAAGCATCTGAAACTCACAAATTGAGCTCTTTACGTAACTGTCTTACAAAAGTACAACAGTGGTTAAGTGATAACAGGCCCCATCTTATCTCTGATAAAACTGAAACATTTATTATTGCTCCAGACACTGAAATCCCTAACATTAAGCAAGATTTAGGCAACCTGAGTTTATGGTGTGTTCAGACCAAACGCATTTTGAGCGTCAAGCAGCAGGTTTACATGTAAAGTCTATGTGGAGGTGCAGCAACGTTTTGAGCGTTTTGAGCGTCGTTCCGCACCGAAAATTTAAGAAGTTTTTTAAGCTCTAAAGTCAGATATGGAAAATCTGAACTTTGGCCGCATCATTCAAGACAGTTGGTTAAAAATAGCTTGTTTCAACTGTGTAAAATTGCAAAGCTGATACCGATGGTGTCTAAAAAAAGAGCTTGAAATGATTATACATGCATTTGTGTCTTTGCGGTTAGACTACTGCAAGAGCCTATACACTAGAGATGCATGGATCGATCAGCAACCGATCACAATCGGCCAATAATGCTCCGATCGGTTTTGATCGGAGCTTTAAAAAATATCAGAGCAGGCCGATCAGATGACATTTACTACTGACTGTTACTAACTTACTGCCGGAATGTGAATGAGCAGCAGCAGACGAATAACTTAGTGTCCACACTAAAAATGGCATCGCCAGTGTGGGAGTTTTACAATGTGTCCGAAAAGGACAACAAATTTGCCGTTTGCAAGGTGTGTGCCAAGGAGATACCTCAAGGAGGAATGCAACAAAAGAATTTCTATACAACAAACATGATAAGACATTTGAAAGTTTCTTATATCAATGAGTATACAGAGATTTCAAAGTTGTCTGCTGCAAAGTCAGAAAAGAAAAGAAACCTATAGCAATGCCACTAACTCAGCTGACTAACGGATACTTACAAACGACAGCAGCCCTACAGCAGCAACAGCAAGAAAAAGAAAGAATCTGAGCCCCTGTACACGATTGCAACACTCCTCGATAAAAGGTGAGCATAGTTTGACATTCCTCTGTGTATCTGTGTGTGAATTTTTTTTTACAGAAAAGCTACAGTGTAAGCTTCAAGTTATATGTTTGTAGCCCTGGTGAATAAGGGAATTAATTAATTTAGTTCCTGTGTTCAGATTGGATAATTTTGAACATAAGGTATTGTTTAAATTGATAATTTGAGAAAAACTTCTTAATGAATCAGTAATTTGTTTATTAAGAAGTTTGTCAATATGTGTGCTTTGTGTATAATCATAAAGTAATTTCACCATATTATGTCCGGCAGTCACATGACAGTGAGTGTAAGCACACAGAAAGTTGGTGAGAGACTTTTTTTTTTTTGTTTTATTGGCTGAAAAGTGGTGTTCAGCTACTATTCTCTTGGCTAGTTGGCTGCATGGGTATTATCGTCGCTTCATTAAAAATTACTCCATCATAGTCCGGCTACTGACGGACTTATGCAAAGGATACCCACCAACCCAGAAAAACACAAGTCTGGCAAAGCCCTGGAGAAGGGTTATTACAAGGTTCATGAACCTTTTGGAGACAGGTGGGATGAATCTTGTACTGAAGCTTTCCAACAGATTCTACATTGTCTAACAAATGCACCTGTCTTGGCATTTGCCGATCCATCCAAACCATATGTGCTGCACATAGATGCCAGCTTTCATGGGTTGGGAGCTGTGTTAAACCAAGAGCACCCGGAAGGGTTGAGACCTGTTGTCTTTGCCAGTAGGAAGCTCAGTTCATCTGAAAAAAAAATACCCGGTACATCAGCTTGAATTCCTGGTGCTAAAGTGGGCCGTGGTAGACAAATTTCATGATTATTTGTATGGTGCACAGTTTGTGGTGAGGACAGATAACAACCCTCTCACCTATGTACTTACCATGGCCAAACTTAATGCGACTGGTCACAGGTGGCTTGCTGCTCTGGCAACTTACAACTTCACTCTCCAGTACCGACCGAGTGTTAGCAACATCGATGCTGACTCATTGTCACGCAACCCTGTTCACGAGAGTAGGACTGAGTGGGATAAATTGTCCCCCGAAAATGTCAGAGCTCTTTGTAAACAGGTCGCCAGCAAGAGATCTCTGGATGGATGTAATGATTATGCAGAGTCCTTGGGTGTTTCCCCAAAGGCCATTCCAGAATGTTATGCCTTTCCGACCCGACTAGATCTGGGTTGTTTGGTCCAGCTGAGCAGATCCGGCCTGATGAGAGCACAGGACCAAGATCCACTGATCGCACCAGTTAAACTTTCACTCAGTGGTGAAAAGACCTTTTCCTCAGAAGGCTGCTCTAAACCTGGAGCTGTCCTGTTGCACAGAGAGGCAAATAAGTTGGTACTGGCAGATGGGCTACTTTACAGAAGGGTGGAAAGACCACCTGGTACAGAAGTACATCAGCTAGTCTTACCCAAGGAGCATATTCCCATGGTGCTCCGATCCCTCCATGATGAATCAGGTAATCATGGTGTGGAAAAGACCATTGAGCTTATCCGAAATAGATTTTACTGGCCTAAGATGGGTGCTGAAGTGGAGCAGTATGTAAAGACTTGTGGGAGATGTATCACCCGCAAAGCTCTGCCACAGAGAGCCGCACTGTTAAAACAGATTACCAGCAAGCCATTGGATCTGGTGTGCATAGATTTTTTTGTCTCTTGAACCAGATTCACAGGGCTATGATAATATATTGGTGGTGACAGGTTATTTTACCAGGTATGCACAGCCATTCCCAGCCAAAGACCAACAAGCATCCACAGCTGCCAAGATCCTCTGTGAGCGGTGTTTTGTGCATTATGGGTTGCCTGCACGAATACATTCCGATCAGGGACGTGACTTTGAAAGTAAACTCATCAAAGACCTTTTGAAAATGTTGGGGATTCATAAGTCGAGAAAATCTTCTTACCATCCCCAGGGAGACTCACAACCTGAACGATTTAATCGCACACTACTGTCCATACTAGGAACTCTTGATCCAAAGCAGAGACAGAGGTGGAGCCAGAACATCAGTCAGCTAGGGTTTACCTTACCACCAGTATGTCATCAAACTAAAGAAAGACCTGCAACATGCGTACCAGCTAGCTACAGAAGTAGCAGATAAAAATTATCAGAGGAACAAAGCTGTACATGACAATCATGTCAAAGAACGTGTTCTGGAGGAAGGAGATCATGTTCTTTTGAGAAATTTGGCGTTACAGGCAAACACAAGCTGAAAGAGAAATGGAGAACTGTTCCGAACATTGTTACTGGCAGGTTGCCACATTTACCCATCTATCAAGTAAAACCTGAGAGTGGACATGGGGTAGAAAAAACAGTACATCGCAATCACTTGCTTCCTGTTGGTAATCGAGTAAGACTGGCAGTAGATGTAGATGTTAAAACGGACTCTACACCAAGACGTGTCACCAGAAGTAGGCAGAGGCATAGTTCTGAACAATCACCATTGATCACTCGTGCAGATACTGTGTTCTCTTCAGACTCTGAATCTGAGGATGCGTGCGCTCCTGTGAATCATCTGGTGGGTTTGGGAGATCTGTTAATGCAACCTAATCCGCTGTTAAGAGGAAACCCAGTCTCTGACAATGAGATCCCCACTACACTACCCAAGAAGGAATCTAAGGAAGCAGATTCCTATCAAGGCAATGTTGAAACATCAGATATTCCTCAGAACCCAGATCTTGCTTTAGAAGGGGGAGAACCTGAGAGCAGTGGTCTACCACTGGAAAGAGTAGAGTTTCCTGGGGCGCTCAAGACGACTCAAGAGGCCAGGTTAGACTAAGCTATGATGAGTTAGGGAAACCTTCCAACCAGCCCATAACTCTTCTCAGTTGTGGGGTATTGGTGGCAGTGGAAATTACAGAAATTCCTTGTCCAACTTAATGGTGTCATTCTATGGCACTGTGTGTTCACTGTTATGGGTATGTGTTCTGCTACAGTTTAGGCAACATGTAGGTTATTTAACCTCTACCATTTTATGGGGACATCAAAACCTTTTAGAAGTGGGAGGTTGTAGCCCTGGTGAATAAGGGAATTAATTAATTTAGTTCCTTTGTTCAGATTGGATCATTTTGAACATATGGTATTGTTTAAATTGATAATTTGAGAAAAACTTCTTAATGAATGGGTCATTTGTTTATTAAGAAGTTTGTTAATATGTGTGCTTTGTGTATAATCATAAAGTAATTTCACCATGTTATGTCGGGCAGTCACACGACAGTGAGTGTAAGCACACAGGAAGCTGGTGAGAGACATTTTGTTTTGTTGGCTGAAAAGTGGTGTTCAGCTGCTATTCTCTTGGCTAGTTGGCTGCATGAAAAAGGGGTAGAGACGGAGAAAAGGAGAGGGAAGGAAACAGGTGAAAAGAAAAGGGACGGAGGAGACGCAGCTGAAGGACGGAAAAGATGGCAGCGCGAACTTGTGAGAAGTATCCGTGCCATTCTTGTCTAGGTGCTGTCACGCACCCTCACCTGCTGTACGACCTTGCTCCATCATCCTGCATCGTGTGTCGGCAGGGAAGGAGGAAAAATAGCAGGTTAAGACCAGCGTGGATGTTCGCTGCGGGCCGCATGTGCGTGATGGAGGCGCTGCGGCTGGAGCTGCACGCATCGTCTCGTCACACCGAGGACTCGTGACAACGGGAGATTGTCTAGATCGCATCAGCAGTGAGGAGAGGATTTTTCCTGGACAGATTGTGGCATCGGAGCAAACATTCGGCAGATATTCAGCATGCAAAAGGAAGCGTATTCAACTTGGGACCGACGCTGCTCAGGCCTGTCACGTGTTACCTGTGAACTGAATGCGTGAGTGTGTGTGCGGGGCCCATGGGTTTGTTTAAACTGTTCGGTTGTTACTTGAAATCACCCATCAACTAAACGGTGAGTTAACTTGTTGTCAAGGAAGTGTTCATTTGTTTGGTTTATGTGAAGAACAATTAATTGTTATTAAAGCTGACCATTTTTATTTTTTCCAAAGTGGTTGCCTGGTGTCATATCTGGTAGTCTGTTAGCATGGCGGGTTTTTCATTACAGTAAAATCAGACTAACAAACTGGTAAACCTTATTGGTAGCTACCTTTTCTAAAACTAACCCCTACCACCCCATCAGCTTGATTAAAGGGGTTAGTAATCTTTGATTTTGGTTAGAAGTCTGATGGGGTGCTACATGTTAAATAGATAATGTTGCAGTTGCACAAATGTCAAGTGTTGTTATTCTCATTTGTATGACATATTTATCTTATTTCCCGCAAAAAAAGCTTGTAGCTCAACTCCAAATTTTCTGTCTAAGAAAGATTCTCAAGAGAGTAAAATGTTTATTATGGTGGACATGTGTGTTGTGCACATAATCCATTTTTTATTTTAAGATCTAATTCTTTTTCCACAGGAAAAACAAGATCTATAGTTTACAACTTGTATCAACTCTAAGAGAGTGAAATGTTGACTGTTATCACACATAGTTGTTGTCACAAGAAAGCTGGCTAAAGATTAGCTTGTTTAAGTTGAGTCCAAGTTATCTAAGAGTCTGTCAAATATTGCATATTGCCTCAGTCTACAATAAAACAGTGGTCAATTCATGATACTTTCTCATGTCTGAATTATGACAATGTCAATGTTATGTACAGCAATATTGAAGATTTTTTTAAATTTGATGCTGTGATCGGTGATCGGCAATATCGGGATCGGCAGATATTGCTTTTGGTGATCGGTGATCGGCCTCCAAAATCCTGATCGGTGCATCTCTACTATTCACATGCCTAAAAAGAGAGCATTGGCTCGTCTTCAGACAATGCAAAACTCAGCAGCAAGGCTTTAACTAAAACCAGCAGGAGAGCCCATATCACACCCATGTTAAAGTCTCTTCACTGGCTTCTGGTTGAGCCAATCATTGAGGACTTAGTTAAGCCCTACAGTCCGTATGTTTTTTTGTGAAGCACTTTGTGACCTTGGATCTATGAAAAGTAACTATAAATAAAGTTTTATCTTATCTTAAAGTTGATCTTATCTTGTAAACGAGGCAGTCAAAAGCTCGTACTCTCACCTGGTTTGGATTTTGGAGTATTAAACAATGCTGCTGTAGCTTTGTCTTTGTCACAGGTAAAACAGTAAGTTACAATCCACTCGTTTATGATGTAAATTAGCCATGTGGAGAGAAGCAGCAGCTCCAACCACTGAATGAATCAGAATATACCTCCAGGAGGACAATATGGCAGTTTGTGTTCTCCAAACTAGTTTGTCAATAAAAATCTAGTGGAAAGTGACCATTTAGTCTGTGTGTTTCTATTTGAGCCCAACTTCGTGCACCACGCAGCTAAAGTTAGCAGGAGCTAAGCCTTACTGCTCCACAGACAGCTAATGTACCATTAGCTAATGCTAACAAGCACACTCCACTGAATTACCGGCACCCAAAATGAAAAAATAAAGTCACCATAAACATACAGGATGTCCTCTTGATGGAAGGCACAGTACCCGGCCTCACACTTGACTTGCTGGTGAAGCCACAAGCACAGCTTGATTTGTTTATTGGAGTTCTGGTGGAATAACAACATGTGGGACTCGTGTTGATCTACCAGGCTTTACATCTGTGTGTGCCTACAGAGACACTGAGAGGAGTGGAAAGAGGAGAGGTGGGGGTGTTATCCTGTTTTTTTTTATTGAGAGATGGGTAAATCCCATTTGAAAAATATTTAAATTCCAGTTGAATTGAATTGAATTAAATCCCTGTAATGTGACAGTCAGAGAGAAAGTTTGCAGTCCGTACATTGAACTGCTTTCTGTTGGTTTCCGAGCGTACTACATGCCACGGGAGATTCCATACCTCATTTTTGTTTTGGTTTATACTCCCCCCAGAGCAGCGCCGACAGTGGCATGTGACATCATACTTGACACAACTGCTCGGATGCAAAATCAACACAGGGAGGTGTTCATTGTTATTAAGGAAGATTTTAACCAAGTCTCTCTGAATTTCCTGCCTGACTGATTTTTTACAGTATGTAGACTGTCCAACACATGGGTATAAGACTAGAACTGCTGAATGCTAACCGGAAGGAAGTGTACAAGGCTGTACCGCTTCCACCACTGGGCAGATCTGATCACAACATGGTCTATCTAAAACCCGCATACAAACCTTGTGTACTAAAACTTCCTTTTACCACAAGAGGCAATGGATGCACTGAGGGACTGCTTTGACTGCACTGACAGGGATGTATTGCTGGAGGAGCAGGATTTGGACATGAGTGTTGATACCATCACAGAATACATACATTTCTGTAGAGACACTGTGATTATAGTCAGGACTGTTAGGTGCTACCCTAATAATAAATCATGTATAACCAGTGCCATCAAAGGTCCTTTCATTCATTCATTTTCCTAACTGCTTAATCCAATTCGCTGAGGCCTATCCCAGCAGTCTTGGGGTAAAGACAGGGTACACCCTGGACAGCTTGCCAGTCCATCGCAGGGCCACACAAACAACTACACATGCTCACACTCCTATGGGCAATTTAGAGTACCCAATAAACCTAACATGGATGTCTTTGGATAATGGGAGGAAGCCAGAGTACCTGGAACCCATACATACACAGGGAGAACATGCAAACTCCACACAGAAAGGCCACTGACCAAACCTTGCCCCAGCCAAGGATCGAATCAGCTACCTTGTTGTGAGGCCACAGTGCTGCCCCACCATCAAAGGGCTCCTCAACCAAAGAAAGAAAAAAAAAGAGGACATTCTAGTCTTGGGAAAAGGAAAAGCAGAAGAATGTGCAATAGTGTCTCTGAGACATGCCAAGCTGTAGTACAAAAGAAAGGTGGAAAAGCAACTGGTTCCTGCACCTGAGCGGCTGGTTTCTCCACTGGTTTTCTGGCTGAGCAGCTTCTTTGCAAGTGAAATTGATGTGAACATGTTCTGCCCTGGTCCAGAAATGGTTCCATCAACTTCATTACCACACTTTGATACAGTATCTTCTCTTTAGGACAACTGGGGTCTTTGCTGACATATGGAAAGCCATTGCAGATATACTTTGATTTCAGGTCGCAAGCCACCCAAAATTTGATCCCAAACTTATCTGGTTTCATAGCAATATATTGCAGAGAAGGGCAACGTGTCTTTGATGGGTAAAGCTGTTCGTCAATTGTGATGTGGCGAACAGGGGCCTCATTTATCAAACTGTTCGTAGCAACGCTAACTACAGGCGGCGTACGTACGGAAAATAGGAAATGCGGCGCAAAAAAACTTCACAATTTACAAAACGGTGCGCACGCACGTCCCACGCCTGTTTCACTTTTATAAATCAGGATCACACTAAATTTTGCGCACATAAGGAAACATGTTGTCACACCCACATGTTGGCCATAAAAAGTCAGATTAACACCCCTGATAAATATTAATCTATCTCATTTCCACGACGGTTCTGCAGGGAAAAAGCAAAAAAAGAGGAATTTTCTGGAAAATGAGGAAGAAATTCCAATAGATAATGTTGTAAAATGTAAAACTATTTTATATGGTGGAGACGGGATGGACATCACCACCAGAAAGGCAGAAGAATGTCAGCTGAGGAAAATGAAGGAGTCCAGAGATACGCTGGAACAAAATGCTCCAGATGATGCTGGAAGTGCTTCATTCCTTTGTTTCAGATTATAAAATGAACGGACATAAATGAGACGTCTCTGACTCCAGTTTATTTACTGGGAACATACTGGTGTTCCTGTGTGTCCCAGCTGGGTTGCAGCGCTGCAGATGTGGTCGGAGAGGAGGGGGGCAGTGGTTCCACCTTGTGTCCTAGCTGCGGTGTCCTCGCAGAGGAACAAATAACTGCCATGAAGGAGGAGGTGCAGGAGATGGAGAGAAATAAACACCACCCTGACAGAAACCACACTGAAGATAAACTTGTGAATAAATGAGAATTCTCCACCTCTGATGTGTTGCATCACTTCTAGACGTTTGGCAGCAGCGTTTGGTTCCAACAGGATGATTGACAACACAATCATTCAGATTGGATGATTGATCAGGTGAACGCAGGTGAAGCGCTGACGTCATTTAGTAGCATGTTATGTAGCGTCTCCACTATCTGCACACATCTGCAGCTGTACAACAGGTTTCCTCCTGGGCATGGAGGCACCTCCACCTGCCTCCATCTGTCCGATGGCCGCTACACCACGGCGTGTCTGGTTGTGGCGCACATAGTTCTGTTCTGCACTCTGGTTTGGGAAAAAGAGCGGACCCTACTTGTCA
Organism: Telmatherina bonti; assembly: GCF_933228915.1. Taxonomy (NCBI): domain Eukaryota; kingdom Metazoa; phylum Chordata; class Actinopteri; order Atheriniformes; family Telmatherinidae; genus Telmatherina; species Telmatherina bonti. The sequence goes on along the minus strand of NC_136619.1, from coordinate 5,021,190 downwards.
GTCACTTCCCTTTGGACTCCAGAGTCTCCAAGCTCATCCACAGGACAGATAAGCCACTGTGCGCCTTTATGCATTTGGGAGCATTTTATATCCAACCACTTCATGTTTTGTACATCTGCAGGTTGGGGAAAAAGCCTGACCAGCCTGATGATGGGCGACCATGTCATTTTAATGCAATTATTCATTTAGAGCTTTATTAGTACAGCAGCTTCTGTACGCCTTATTAACACAGTCAATAAGTCGTACAGAAGTCGTACAGAAGCTGCTGTACGAAATCTTTACATTCTGTGTAAAGGTTTATATTTTATTTTGAACAAATGTCTCAAATTTCACACAATTTCTTTGGTTTTATTTTCTGCCTTTGGTGTCGCCATTCCCCGTTTCTTCAGATGTTGTGCGTATGCCAGGGTCAGAGTTGGCGTGGAGGTAGGGACGTTTTACCACCAAGTCGTGTTTTGATAAATCCCAAAAGTTGACTATAATTAGTGTACGCCGGATTTTGAGAGTGCGACAGCTTTGTAAATGAGGCCCCAGGTCTGTAGAATGTGACACACCTTTGAAATGATTCCCATAATTCAGAAATTTCTGCAAACCTGTCTGTCTGCACTCGCTCAGGCCAGATGTTCTGCCTATCAAAGCGAAGGTATCGCATGATTTCTTTGAAGCGATCTCTAGCCATTGTTGCCATGATCTGTTTGTTTCCATGCAATTCAGACCAGTTGTCAGACGATGGAACCTTCGTCGCCCCTCACTAGATGATAACTGCAATGAAAGCCATCAATTCTGGAACAGCCATGAACCAATCCACAGTCTCTGTCTCCCTTGCATTCAATTGTGCATACTTGAATGAATACAAAGCATCTGGTGAGTGAGAAAACAGAGAAAGCTTTGAAGGCAAGTTTTGATCCTTTTTCTGGCTTCGTGTTGGCTCTCCATCTGCAGTGTAAGGTTCAATAGGAGTGAAATCCAGACATTGTCCAACCTCTTCCTTACGCCAGACTGTGCCATCTTTTGCGGTCTCTGTTACCGTGGTATCCAGCCAAGGATTCCTTTTCAGGGGAGAGGGAGCATCTTCCTCCGAAGACTGCTCCGAGTCAGATTCTGCTTGAACGTCGATGTCATCTGCTTCAGAGTCAAAAAGGCTTGCTTCACTCAGAACCATTTGCAAAGCCTGCTCAGTGGTGAATCTTTGGATAACAACAGTGACTAATCAGCCACCACATTCCAAGGCAGGGGATCAAATCATCCCTCTTCATTTCTCAAAGGATTACCCGAAACTTCAGTCCTGCCATTAGTGGGACACTTGAATCACAATAGGGGCTCCTCAGCCACCACATTCCAAGGCAGGGGATCAAATGACCCCTTCTCAGTCCCCAAAGGGAGTACCCAAAACTTCAGTCCTGCTAGTGTTAACACCATCAGGCCTCCCAAACTGAGAGATAAACTTTTAGATATGGGGGTGGCCCCCTCCCTGACATCCTGGATTATGGACTATCTAACATCAAGACCACAATATATCAGGATGAGGAGAAGTGTTTCTGGAACTCTGGAGTGCAGCACTGGGGCTCCACAGGGGACTGTTTTAGTTCCCTTTCTTTTCACACTCTACACTTCAGATTTCAGATAGAATTCAGAGTCTTGCCACATACAGAAGTATTCAGATGATACAGCTGTTGTGGCATGTGTAAGCAGAGCAGAGGATGAGGAGAAAACTTTGGAGTATTTTGAGTAATAAAAAACATCCCCTCAATAACACCCTGGCAGGACAGAGGAGCAGCTACAGTGAGAGACAGATCTCTCTTCGATGCAGGACTGAGCGGTTCAGAAGGCCTGTTTAAAAATAATCTTTAATTTAATCTATTTTTTTTTAATGAACTGTTGGATCATCCTGAATTTCCCCCCTGGGGATGAATAAAGTATTTCTCTGTCTATCTATCAATCTATTGGTTCACAATAATTTAAACACGGAAAAGCTGTTTTTATCCAGTTTTTCACAAGATGTGTGTTTTAGAGTCAGAAAAATTTTACATAGACATGCAAACAACATGACAAAAATGAATTTCACTGGAGGTGGGCTTTAACTTCACATTTCTCCAATATATTCAAGTCAAGTCAAATACTACAGAACATTACCATTTATTATCACCCATTATGCAGATGATACACAACTTTATGTGTCTTTGTCACCAGACAACTGTAGTTCAACAGACTTTGTCAGTGTTTGGAGCAAATAAATGACTTGAATGAGAGAGAAGTTTATACAACTAAACAAAAACAAAACTATGATAGTTCTGTTTTAAAGCTGTAAAAGAAAAGAGGATCAACATGAGTGAACACGTGGAGCTCAGGTTCCAAGTCTCCAACCAGTCAAGTCTGTAACCTGTTATCAAGTCTGAACGTTGACAGACTCAGATATGACTTTCAGCAACCACATCTAAGCTTCACTAAGAAACTCTTTACCAACTCAGAAACAACAGAATGAAAAGTTTAGTTTCCCAGAAAGACCAGGAAATACTCCTCCATGTAATCAACTTCAGTAGATGGATCACTGGAATGGACTGGATTAAACATCTGCATCTCATCCAGATACAGCTGCTAGAGCTTTAATTAGGATTAAAAGGTCTGAACACATCACACCAGTTAATATATCTTTACTCTGGTTTCCAGTTGATATTGGTTTCCAGTCAACCACAGAATAGATTTTACAAACTCCCAGAATGGTTTAGGCCCAGAATACATCTTTGATATGTTCAGAGAATATAAACCAAGTGGAGCTCTAAGAATTCTTGGGTCAACGAGTCCAGATCAGAGTCCAAACTAAACATAGTGAAGCAGGATTTAGCTGTTATACTGCAAACAAACTGCTAGTGGAGATTAAACTTACACCAAATGTCAACACTGTTACATCCAGGTTAAAACCATTTCTTTTCTCATGCACCTCTGCATAAAATCTTCACCGTAACCTTTAACTGATCTGTTATATTTAACATAGATGATTATTTTTTTAAAGATAATTGACTTGGTCCCTTTTTTCAAGTAGTCATTACCCATGGACCTCCTGTTTATGTCTCTAATGGGGGCTCTAATTTTGACTTACAGTTTTGGAGAGAATTCTGCCTGTTGAATCAGTCAACTGTTTACTCTTCTCTTGCAGCCTATCCCCTCAACACCACCTCTACGTGATATCTGAGGAGCCCGTTCAGAAATCCCTGCAACCTTTTATCAGCACCCAGGAGTCCAATCAAATAGCCTTTATTTGCTGGTGTCATTGCTCCACTAAGCTGATACATCAGTAAACAAAATGTTTTTAACTTCATCTCTTGTACATCATTCTTTTTCTTCAATAATTCCAGCTGTTTCTTTCAAAACTCAATTACCTCTGATTGAACAAAGAATGAAAGAAACCCAAGCTTCTTTAATCCGGACATCCTCTTCAAGCACTTTTAAATAGTTAAGGAAATAAAGCTGATATTGCAGTCTGAAGACAGGCACTGCTGTCAAATGGAGCGTGTTCTTTTCACAGTGTCACATTATGTATCAGTTAATTGACCATTAATGTTAGACACTCTCAGCAGCTCTTGTACATTAACCTTTCATTTTGCATCCCCAGCACCTTAGAAAACAAGGACCCTGTTTAAGTATGAGAACAAATTAGATGACCAATCAGTTATGAGCAAATTCCAGAGCAAAGAGACAAAAGCATCAGAGTTAGGTAATCTGCTGCCAGAGGGAAATAACTTCTGCAACGCTGATAACAGCACTTGGTATGAAAACCCAACATAATCTTTCCCAGAAAACAGAACTCAACTCAGTTTAAAACTCAACTCAGTTTAACTAATCCTCCCAGATTCAGCATTTTCTGGTGAATCATTGCAACATTACTGGAGCTTTGAAGCGCTCATTATTTCATGATGTATGTATGTCATCAAGTTTTTGATGGTGGTTTCCCAGAGTTAAACAGTTTAATGTAGAGTATGATTTTGTGTTATTCAGCAGCATCTTATATTGATACGTTATTCTTTGTGTAGACTGGGTTTCTGCTTGCCCAACTGCTGATCAGTGTTAGGAGGGTTACTTTTAAAATGTATTCCCCTACAGATTACTAATTATTGGTCTTAAAATGTAAGCTGCAATGTATCTTTGGTTTACTCAAGAAAAGTAATCTAAATACTTTAAGTTTACTTCAAAATCATCTAACTGAGCATATTTATCTTGGACACTGAATTTAGTTAACATGCTTTACAGAACAATCTAATAACTGTCTTCAGAGAAAAAATTATGCTATTACACAAACCACAAATGCAACAACTTCTGTCCTTCAACTTACTGTCAAGAAAACTGTCGTCCATTCAATTTCAATTTTCTTTAACTTTGTTAATTTTCACAGCTTAAAAATGAGGGAAATTGAAGTGCAGCATGACTGCTTTACAACCAGGTGTATAACAAAGCAAAACATGCTTAAAATGTGCATAAAAAGAAGATTGTAAACTGCACTGAAAGCAACAACAGGGTGCCATCATACACCTTGTAAACTCACAGCAAACACATTTTGTATGGAGAAAGGTGACTTCGAAGGCCAGTGTACAACCTTAGCCACTTTACAAGCAATACTTCATGTAAAACTTCATATCAAGTTTAACTGCCTGTAGGTGGATACTGTGATGGTGTTTGTGAGGACAATATATGTACTACATAATGTGGTGAAGGATATATCTTTTTTGTACATCATCATTTTTGTACATTTTGGATTTAAATGACAGGAAGCCAGAAGTCATGATCAGCAGCATCATTTACTCCACAATCAAATGGTGGTGGTTGTAATACAGCAAGAGAGTCTGTTCAAAGTGTCCAACTGTCACACGGTTACAATGTGGGGTGAAAATAAGTCCTCCCTGAATTAAAAATCTCTCAACAGGGGCACTTTATAGCAGGGTGGTGTTGTACTTCAAGAAAAGGGCTTTGGCCACTGGATAGGCCTTCACTGACAACAAAGACTTGTTGGGATGTTGGAGGTACTTCTGTACCTCTTTCTCTGCTGTGGTGCTCATAATTTGTGTGCTGCCAAAAGTGAAGACGTCATCCTCATCGGTCTTACACTGTGGTACATTAGCTGTGGTGCTGACATCATCAGGAGGCTCAGCAGCAGGCTCTAGAAGACAAGCCTCCTGGACGATTAGCTGCTTCATGACTTCCTGTTCATCAGGGGCAAGCCACCTCAGGCAGAATCTTGGTATGGTGCATGATGTCTCCTGTGAAACTAATACCTCCCCAAACTGTGAATCTATGGCTTTGATGAATGCCATGATTATGTGCACAGAGAACTTTACTTGAGTAACCTTTTCCATTACTTTTCCCTTCAAGCTGATAACTGTGGGTATCAAAGGTTAGGGAAACAGTTTTTCATCCTGGAGAAGGTTGATTGAGTTAGGAAGAGGTTTCAGAACTGCAGTGTACTTTTTCAAAAACACAATCTCTTGAGGGTGTAGTTTGGAAACATTGAGACGGTCCAAGACTTCCATGAGCTGGGCTATGGTGAGACTCGTTATCTTTTCACTAGCTTGATACTCTGAGCTCCATCTGGTCATGGACGGGACAACACATCTCATATTGCCAATGTCTTCAATAATTTCAGCTGAACCTGCACTCTTTGTTCCAAATAACAGAACATTTTGACATGGCACTTCTGTACAATTTATGTGTGGGACCTTGTGATGCAGCCTTATCCAAATCATTTATGGCTATCAGGTTAAAAGTGTGATCTGCACATCGCTGGTATGGGGGTAAATAAAAGTTCACATCTTGCTCCTCCTGGACCTCGTCAAGAATAGCAGCAACATCTACAAAATGAGCACCAGTTGTGTCCTCTTCCACATCCGATGCGCCATATTTTTTGAAAGGTTTGACAAACTTGCTTCCATTGTCGGTCACTGTTGCGGTGACTTTGCCCTGGATATGAAAGGCACCAAGTATATCACTAATTTTTGTTGCAATGGTGTACGTGGGGCTTCCTCTTGTTCTTTCACATACAGGCGCTACTGATTTCCTCTCCAATGTTTATGGCTCAATCCAGTGACAAGTGATCTCTAAATAACTCCTGTGGTGAGCAGTCCATATGTCTGCTGTCATGCATACTGAAGGAATCCCATGGAGGTTTGTGGTACTTGTACCTTTCATGCTCTGGAAGGCTTTGTCAATGCACTGCATCAGTGTCTACTTGCACATAGGCATGTTCCCACCACTGATTCCTTCTATCAGCTTGTGGACGTCTGCATCCTCTATGTATGAAAAGGGTTGTGCACTGCCAATTACAAAGTTAAAAATTAGCGCATTAATTTAGCTCTGGGTACCGGTGCCAGCTGCTGCTATAAGCTTAGCTTGTTTCTGATGAGGTCTAAAAGTTGTACTGGTAGTAGCTCTGCATTTGCAGTCATCATTTTCTCAGTCCTTTTACTGCTGTCCTCTGCATGGCCGTGGGGTGCTTTCTCTAAAAATAAATAAATGCAAACAATGAAAAACAAAATCATAATTAGTTGATTAGATACATTTTAATGGCTGAGAAATATAGCAATGTTACATGATTAGCCCAGTGTTAACATATGTCCATCATAACCAACCTAGTGGCTCCAACACAAACATGGACTAACTGGTAGGCTGGCAGGTACAACCAAAGACTTATGGTTTGTTTTTAATTCTGCTAAATGTGCTTTCTCTCATCATTCCTTTTTCTACTTGTTATACTACAAGGGTACAGTGACTCATTTAAAATATGTAATAAACATGTTTGTTACACCATGGAAAAATGTTATTGATCACCCAGAAACATTTAAATGTTTTGTTTTTAAATATTGATATAAAATTAGTATTTTAAAAAAAGAGCAGATTTCTTCGCTCTGCATGTGCAAACTACGGGCAATGAGCCTCTCACATTTACGCAGAAAGCAGTTGCAATGAAATCGCAAATAAAAATACACAATTTGAATAAAAATAGGCCTTGCTTGTCCCACACTTTGTGAGTGTGTCACAAAGTGTGCTTGTCCCACACTTTGTGAATGTAAGACAAGCAACATGCGAGACATTAACCCTCCTTTCTGTCCCCGTGTGTGAGCACTCTCAGCCAGCGGAGATGGATTAATAGTTGCCGGGTTCATTCTCAGTTAGCTAATTAGCTAACCTCAAGATGCTTCTTCAAATTAGACGTGGAGTCCTTCAATGCTGAAAGCAGCTTTGTTGATGGTAAGCAAAGCTTGCACTGCATTGTGATGTTGCGGCCTTCTTGACATGGTTTGTAGGTAAAATGTTGTCTAAATTTCCATGCCAAAGATGCATTTTTCTCTGCCCCGTGCACCTGTTCATTTTTGTTATCATCTGCTATTTGATAGTGTGAAGCTGGAAAAATGCAGTGCACCTGCACACATAATGCCATTTGCATCCGCACAGTGCAACCTTCTGTGTAGTGCGGTAAAGTAGCTTTTATAAATAATCCCTTTTTTTTTTAACAATAGTAACTGTATTGAAAATACACAACTTTAAACTGTAACTATAACGGAATTCGATTACTCCTATTTTGTATTTTAAATATGTAACGCCATTACATGTAATCTGTTACTTCCCAACCCTGCAGCTGATGTTCCACTTTCTAAGAGTGACCACCCTGCAAAGAGGAGGAAGCTGAGGGAAAAGGTAGTCAGTGGAGGAGGCATCCCTGCCTTTCACCATCCACAAGAGAAATACATTGGAACAGTATATGATAAAGAAAGGGAAGCACTGAACCGACATCTTGCTAAAAAAAACCCAAAAACATTGCTGTCATATTTGATGAGACTCAAGGAAAGTGCAACCATTCTACAGGGTCTATGAGAATAAAACATGGTCAATGATGATGTCATTGAGTTCAACACAGAAAACAGCATGCATAAAAAAGCACATAAAACTGCAGTCATTTGTTATTTTCAAAATCCCTTCATGTAACATACAGGCCTTCTGCAAACCTGCTGACAAACTAAATACATTCATATGTTTCTCACAAATGTTCCACCAAGAAAATACATTGTCTCACAAAAATAAAAATGTCCCACACTGGTTGTTTCTGTTTAATCTTATTGCAGCATCATTCTCTGTGCCATCATCTTCCAGTTTCTGCTTCAGTTCTGTCACATTGATCATGTGGAAATGTTCTTCTTCTTTCTGCTTTTCCGTTTAGAGGTTGCGTCCATCTAACCCTATCCTTTGCATCCGGTTTGCTCATTCCAGCTACGTTCATGTCTGTCCTCACAACACCCATAAATCTCCTCTTTGGTCTTCCTCTCGGCCTCCTGTCTGGCAGTTTAACATTCATGTTGATGATAAACATGACAGTTTGAATATTGCCTTTAACTCTCTCAGTCCACCTCCATTATCATCCACTCGGGTTGCAGCCTAAACAGGGAAACCCAGACTTCCCTCTCCCCAGCCACAGACAGGAGGCATCCTGACCAGATGCCTGAGCCACCTCAACTGGCTTCCCTTGATGCAGAAGAGCAGCAGCTCTACTCCAAGCCATTCCAAAATGCCTGAGCTTCTCACCCTATCTCTAAGGGAGAGTCCGGCCACCTTGCATACCCTGTATACAAGATCTCGTTCTTTCGGTCATGACCATAGGTGAGGGTAGGAACATAGATCAACTGGTAAACCAAGAGCTTTTCCTTTTGGCTCAGTTCCCTCTTCACCACACAAGACCGGCGCAGAGTCCGCATTACTGCAGACACTGCACCAACCACCTGTTGATCTCACACTCTATTCTTCACTCTAAGATATTTAAACTTCTCCTCTTGGGGCAGGACCTCACTCCCAACCCGGAGAGGACAATCCACCTTATTCTGGCTGAGGATCATGGTCTCAGATTTGGAGGTGCTAATTCTCTGCCCAGCCGCTTCACACTCTGCTGCGGATCGCTCAAGCAACAGCTGGAGATCACGACCAGATGAAGCCAACTGGACAACGCCATCCGGAAAAAGCAGAAACCCAATCCTTAGATCACCCAACCGAATGCCCTCAAAATCTCGTCAATAAAGTTCTGAACAGAATTGGTGATAAAGGGCAGCCTTGGCAAATTCCAACTCTCACTGAAAACAAATCCAGACCAGACAGCTCGGGGATTGGTACCCCATACTCCTAGAGTACCCCCCACAGGAGTTCCCCGGGGTGACAGTCAAATGCCTTTTCCAAGTCCACAAAGCACTTGTAGACTGGTTGGGCAAATTCCTGGGACAAAAACCGCACTGCTCCTCCTCAATCTGAGATTCTACTATCTAACAGACGCTCCTCTCCAGGACCCCTGAATAGATCGTACCAGTGAGGCTGAGGAGTGTGATCCCCCAGTAGTTGGAGCACAGCCTCTGGTCCTGCTTGAAAAGGGGGACCACCACCTCAATCTGTAAGTCCAGAGGCACTGTCCCTGATGTCATCATCCAGAGCCATAAGAAACTCCAGGTGGATCTCATCTACCCCCGGGGCCTTGCCACCAAGGAGCTTTTTAATTACCTCAGTCACCTCAACCCCGGCAATAGAAGAGTCCACCTCAGAGTCCCCCAGCTCTGCTTCCTCATCAGAAGACATGTTGGTAGGATTGAGGAGGTCTTCAAAGTATTCTTCATTGTACAGTGTTGACGGAGCACAGCTTCCCCCTCCTGAGTTGCCGGATGGTGGACCAGAAGAGTTAGGACTGCTTTCAAGACGTCCAGAAGTTTTTCTACATGGCCTCAGCAAACCCCTCCCATGCCCAAGTCTTTGCCTTGGCGACAGCCGAAGCCACATTCTGCTTAGCCTGTCAATACCTATCAGCTGCCTCTCCATAACTCCCCATAACAAACGTACACACAAAAACATCCCATTATAGATCCACATTTAAACATCCCCAACATCATGATAATCATTATAACGGTGTGTTCAGACCAAACGCGTTTTGAGCGTTAAAAACACTCAAAACGCTGAACGCTCAACGCTGGTCACTTAACTGCCACTTTTGTGTCCGACGCCCAAAACGCTCCTGATGCTCCTGCCACGTTTGCTGCTTGTCTGGAGCGAGTGGCAAACACAGTGGAAAAGAGAGGGGGAAAGGCGGCAGTTTTCTTCCGGTCAGTCTGAATGATGACGGATTCAGTAGGGCGATGGCATGGTTTTATTTAATAAAAAAAGCTAGAGAACGTTGTCGTAGGGCAGTAATAGTCACTGTTCATGCAACAAGAGCTGCACTCAGCAGAGAGCCGCCATCCCCCCCCCTCAAACAAAGCGTTGCTAGGCAATGTATCCTGCTACGTTTCCAAATCAGTAACATTCAGCTTTTTAGCAAGGAATGGTTATCCTAAATATTGCAATATAATAGCATCTTAGCCCTGTGTCTAGGTTCACCACAGAAATCCTCCAGGTGCTGCGAGCTGATCGCTGTGATTGGTTGACCCCCTGCGTCAAGTGGCAAAAGTTCAGCTTTGCCCATCTCTGGTTTTGACATGCGTTCCGCACGGAACTTCATCTTCATCTTCATGCTGCTTATCCGGGGTCGGGTCGCGGGGGCAGCAGATATAATTCCTCCAGTGTGTCCTGGGTCTTCCCCGGGGTCTCCTCCCAGAGGGATGTGCCTGGAACACCTCACCAGGGAGGCGTTCAGGAGGCATCCTGACCAGATGTCCGAGCCACCTCAACTGGTTCCTCTCGATGCGGAGGAGCAGCGGCTCTACTCTGATCTCCTCCCGGATGACCGAGCTCCTCACCCTATCTCTAAGGGTGAGCCCGGCCACCCTGCGGAGGAAACTCATTTCAGCCGCCTGTATACGAGATCTCGTTCTTTCGGTCACGACCCACAGCTCATGACCATAGGTGAGGGTAGGAACGTAGATCGACTGTTAAATCAAGAGCTTCACCTTCTGGCTCAGCTCCTTCTTCACCACAACAGACCGGCACAGAGTCCGCATTACTGCAGACGCCGCACCGATCCGTCTGTCGATCTCACGCTCCATCCTTCCCTCACTCGTGAAAAGACTCCGAGATATTTTAACTCCTCCACTTGAGGCAGGACCTCATTCCCGACCCGGAGCAGGCAATCCACCCTTTTCCGGCTGAGGACCATGGTCTCAGATTTGGAGGTGCTGATTCTTATCCCAGCCGCAAATCACTTAGGCAAGAGCTGGAGATCCTGACCAGATGAAGCCAACAGGACCACATCATCTGCAAAAGCAGGGACCCAATCCTGAGGCCACCAAGCCGGATCCCCTCAACACCTCGGCTGTGCCTAGAAATTCTGTCCATATAAGTTATGAACAGAATCGCTGATAAAGGGCAGACTTGGCGGAGTCCAACCCTCGCCGGAAACGAGTCCGACTTACTACCGGCAATGCGAACCAAGCTCTGGCACCTGTCGTACAGGGACAGGACTGCTCGCACAAGAGGGTCCGCTACCCCATACTCTCGGAGTACCCCCCACAGGAACCCCCGGGGGACACGGTCAAATGCCTTGTCCAGGTCCACAAAACACATGTAGATTGGTTGGGCAAACTCCCATGCCCCCTCTAGGACCCCAAAGAGGGTATAGAGCTGGTCCACTGTTCCGCGACCAGGACGAAAACCACACTGTTCCTCCTCAATCAGAGATTCGACTATCCGGCGAACCCTCTTCTCCAGGACCCCTGAATAGACCTTACTAGGGAGGCTGAGGAGTGTGATTTAAGAAGGGGGACCAGAGGGTGTGTTCCGATGCTCAAAACGCGACGTGAGAAAGCTCGACACCCCCTTGCCGCGCCTCTACATAGACTTTACATGGAAACCTGCCACTCTTGATGCTCAAAACGCGTTTGGTCTGAATGCACCGTTACACAGGAAAAAATAAACACAATAAAATGCTGTGATGCTGCGTTTCGGTCTATCACCTGATGGTGACATCACTGCTGCATTGCAACACACTTCGTCTTAATGGCGTGAACGTTGCCTCGGTTTATCCACACCCTCAGCGGACCTGGGGACACATGGTAAGATAACTACCTATTCAGGATATTGGTAGCAAGACACTTGAGTGTGCACCCCTAATAGTCCTCTAAAGCCTGTTACATACTCCACGAGAAGCGAGAACTTTTTTCTTGTTCTCGAGGCTCCGAGAAGAAAATGACGTCATTTTGTTCTTGCGGACGTGTTTGAGGACAGTTCTTGACACACCGGGCTGGCAGAACTTTTTTCTTGCGGGGCTGCGAGAAGTATCGTGTGATTGGCCGGACATTGGAGGTGGGCGTCGTTAACACGGAGAAAGCATGAAGCGGAGTTGTTGCTTCGGTGTGTTTGCTGTTGCCGGCAAAACGGATTGTTTTGATAAAACAGCTGATCGAGGTGGTGAGAAAGTACGAACATTTTTACATGTGGCAATAAAACACTCAGACCCAGCCGCGTGCACGACCCGCTCTGCCGCGGACGAAGCTGCTTGTTAAATATGAAACTAGAATCTCGGAGAGCGGAAACCTCCGCCAAGCACAATGTTTAAGAATCCTTTTAAAACATCCCTGGATCCAAACGGTGATCCTGATCACCACCAGAATTTAATCAGTTCTTCAATTTTACATTTGCAACAACTCTTTAAATATTTATAAAAATCCCTCCGTAACCTTTTAACTGATCTTAAGCAAAAAGACGCCGGGGAAAACAACCTCCTCGGTGGAGGTAACAACCGGGTTCATGGCACATAAAGCAGACATCGCCCCCCGCAATGATCCCTCCCCGCTGCAGACGTCCTTCTCGTGTAGTAACTATGGACCTGCCAAACAAGACGTTTTTTTCTTGTTCTTGCAGCCTCGAGAACAAGAACTCAGTTCTTACTTCTCATGGAGTATGTAACAGGCTTAACTCTTCATTGAATGTGGGAATGCGGCTGCTAACCCGTACTGCAGGTGTATCGCGGGTGGCATGCTAGTCCTCAAGACCACTGTCAGGTAAGTACCGGTGTGTATGGGCATATGTGTGTGTGTCTGTGCGTGTGAAAAGGCCCCTTTGGCACAAACAGCCCACTCAGACTCAATGTCCCCTGCCTCACTTGGGACATGATAGAAGCTCTGCTAAAAGGGGGGAGTTAAAGCTCGCTCACATAGGGGACTCTGCTACACGTTCCCAGGAGACCCTCATGATATGTTAGGGTTAGGTATGGATACTGACCAGATACCTGACCAGCTCTCTCCCCCACCATCCGAGCCAGCTTACAACCATGTGGTAATCAGTTAGGTCTGATGATACGGTTACTAAATCAATTATCGAACTCCAGGTGTCAATGTCATTGCCCACGTGAGCATTGAAGTCCCCCAGCAGAATATAGGAGTCAATAGAGGGAGCACCATCCAACACTCCCTCCTAGGACTCCAGAAAGGGTGAGTACTCTGAACTGCTGTTCGGTGCATAAGCACAGACAACAGTCAGCACCCGTCGCCCCACCAAAAGGTGGAGGGAAGCTACCCTTTCATACACCGGGGTAAACCCCAATGTACACGCACCAAGCCAGGGGCCAATTAGAATGCCCACATCGGCTTGTTGCCTCTCACCGTGGGCAACTCCAGAGTGGAAGAAGGTCCAGCCCTTCTTGAGGGGACTGGTTCCAGAGCCTAAGCCGTGCATCAAGGTTAGTTCAGCTATATCTAGCCAGAGTCGTTCAACCTTGTACACAAGCTCAGGCTCCTTTCTCACCAGAGAGTTAACTTTTCATGTACCTAGAACCAGTTTCTGCACCCGAGGTTCAGACCACCAGGGTCCCTGCCTCTTGCTGGCCCCCAGCTCACATTGCACCCGATCCCAAAGGCTCCTCCAGCAGATGGTGAGCCCACAGGATGAGGCCTTTTAATCTAAATTAAATTCAATTGGAATTTCCCAAAATGTCCACACTTCGCTCTCAGACTGCAGGTTTAATTGTGATTCCCAGAGTCTCTAAGAGTATGATGGAAGGAAGAGCCTTTGGCTATAAGACTCCTCTCTTGTAAAACCAGCTCACCACTGTTGGTTGGGAGGCTGACTACCTCTCTACCTTTAAGATCCAACTGAAGACCTTCCTTTTTAACAAATCCTATAGTATGGCGACAAGCATCTCCTGAGTTGGATTCTGCATGTACGGGGCTCAACTGTCCAGGTTTTGTTATAGTTAGGAGTCACCTAGCCATTCATTACTTATGTAGCCATGGGGACAATACCTGATGCAATGAATAGTACCTTGCTCGTTTTCCTTCATGTTTAAATATATGACAGTATTGCTATCTTTAATATATTTTCCTTTTTATGCAGGTCTTCCTGAATAAAAGCTGCTATACATGCTAATCTGTCTTTCTTGTCCTCTCCAGGTTTTGTCTTCCTGTAAAAAGGGAGTTTTCCTTCCCACTGTTGCCTCATGCAGCTCAGGATAGAAGAATGGATCAAAGATTTGATGCAATCAGTTGGTTTCTACATTATTGTGAAGTGGCGCATACAAATAAAGCTGAATTTAATTTAATTGAAATGTATGTAATGTTTTTTAAAATTCTTTTAAACGATTGTTTATCTGGTCAGGGTCATGGAGATCATTGTTTGTTTTTAGCTGGTTAGCCAAGAACCTTCAAGATTTATTGCCATGTTTAAAATTCTCCAAGCAAAGTCTTGCACCAAGAATTGTGTTTTTTTAAAAACTATTATTTAATTAAGCTTTAATTTGGCTTTCTTATATTGTTCCGTGTGTGTTTTTCTGGTGTGTGTGTGTGTGTGTGTGGGGGGGGGGGGGGGGGGGGGGGGGGTGGGGGGGGGGGGGGGGGTTCTGTCACTGTCAAAGTTTCCTTCTTTATTTTATGGGAATGAAAGGATATTATTTTCACTCTCATTACTGCTTTTCCTGCTTCCCACAGAACACATGCAGAGGTTTCTGCCCTGTCATTGTTTTCTAAAAGGATTTTCTTCTGATAGGGAATAGGACTCTTTGCCGATCCAGGATCTTCTGTGGAAATTGGTCATTAACCCCATAACGTAACCCCCTAAGCCCCCCCGCACCCCCAGGCTCTTCACCCGCCCCTTCTGTTTGTAGTTAACAAACTTTGAAAAGAATGGTCTTTTGTTTGCCAGCTCCGAGTTTTCTTCCTCATAGGCGATGGACTATATGAAAGATGTTGTTTTCCACCGTTTTTGCCGGAAGCTTTAGGTGAGTCTGGATGAAGTTTTTGACTGTGGTCTCAGGGTCCTTATCCATCTGCTCTGAAATCCCTGCAAATGCCAAATTATACCTCATGCTCCTGGCAAATCCAGCACTGCTTCTTTCATCTTCTTGTTTTCCTCAGAGACTCTGGTTAACCCTTCGGTTACTATTTACCTACTTAAAAGAATATTCAGATTAAATTCAGATTAAATTGGCTACAAAACAAATGACTAAATTAATAAATGTTTAAGTTCGTGGCTGTAGGAGGAAAAAAGGTTAACACTGTGGCCTCACAGCAAGAAGCTTGCTGTTTTGATCTTCAGCTAGGGGGGAGGGTCGAATGAATGCATGTTCTCCCAGTGCATGCGTGAATTCCCTCTGGGTACTCCGGCTTCCTCCCACAATACAAAGACATGCATGTTAGGTCAATTGGTTGCTCTAAATTGCCCATAGAAGTGAGTGTGAATGGTGGTTTGTCTCTTTGTGTTGGCCCTGCGATGGACTGGCGACCTGTCCAGGGTGTACCCCACTTTTCACCCAAAGGCTGCTGGGATAACAGGATAGCACCTGTGTAAGGCTGATTTTCTGGTGCTTCAGGGTTATCCATTACAATAACAGTAGTACCCGTAGACATTGGTGCATTGGGGGCCTTGTGCCCCAGGCTGGAGAAGTGGCTCCAACAGATACCCGGAAAAACATCTCCATTCAGTAGAGAGCAGTCCTAGGAACAGCTGATGCCTCTTTTCCATTAGTATCAGTATCAGTTGTCTCAACTTAACTCGCCTCAACTCATCTCATCTTGGTCTTGTTTCGTTTCCATTGCAATTTAGCACCAGGTCTGAAATGGGTGTGCTTTGTGTGACATCAGTGTTGTGCGCGACCAACAACATACGCAGCAAACACAAGATGGAGGACCTAGATGCAAATTGTATATCTGTGACTTTGTCTGTGGCTAGTTTTCAGCAACAAAATAAAAAAAATAGAGCGAGCGGCGGCTGCAAGCAGCAAGACAAAATACCTTGGAGAAGCACAAGAGAGCTTTAGAAGCCCTGCAGTTTTACCAAGCTGAAGACAATCACAGACTTCGGATGAGGGTAAGTCTTACTCAGTGTTTTATGATATAATGTAATACTGTCACGACACCGTTCCACCGGCATGTCAACCACTTTACAGCCACCAGCCTGGTCATGGGCTGATGCCGCGCATATAAAAGAAGTCTGGCCGTCAACTGCATAGGATGGTAAGGGCCTACCTGTGGTTCTAAGCTCTGTCGTGGTGGGTGACTCTCCAGGCAGTCCGTGCTCTGAATCCCCTCCTGGTGCGGGATCTGACCTAGCTGACTCCGGCTAGCTCTGGTGGCAGACCTCGACCCATTTTGTAATCATTTCATTTATTTAGGACAAAGAAGAAAAAACTAACAAAAATCCATATTAAGTTTCAGAGGGAGCCCCCATCATCCACTCCACCTCTCACACCGGAACGGCATTTATCATTTTGATTGCCAATCCCACCTGGCCCCACCCACCACAGCCTGACAGCCAAACTCGCCTGGCTGGTGCTGTGACAATACCACATTTACTACTACCCCATTTGTATACCTAAACCAAATAAATGATTAACCCTTTAACCGGCGGCGGCCCGCCCGGGATTTTTACAGAGGAAGATGTCTCTGACTGCAGAAGAAGATGCAGTTCCTGAAGGAGAAGAGCATGGAAAGTAAGTACAAACTTCTATATGCAGCTACGGTGTCTTTATAAGCTGTTTAGATTAGTAACTCTTTTTTATGGGGCTGGGGGAGGGGGTGCTTGTTTACTTTGTGCGTCAGGATAGGGAAGGAGGGGTGGAGGCGTCCGCGTTGTTTCCTTTGTTTACCTTCTCACTGTTGCCGTATTTGCAGTGGTTCTGTTTGGTCAACTAATTACGTGGGACCTGGTTTGTTAGAAAACTTGTAGTCTCGGTTTTAAAACATAAGACCTCCGGTTCATGCGGCTGTCGTTCAGTCCAAGTGTAGATGAAAGCAAAAAGAGCAGTTGTCGAAGAGATGCAGCAGTTCAGCACCTATACTTCCTCCAGTTGTAAACATTTGCTCATAAATACAGTACAATACAAATACATATAAAGAAAAAAAAATAAACTGCTGCTGATTTATCTTTGTGTGTGTGGGCCACTTTCATACTCTGTATGCGCATGTGTGCAGCGATCCGTGTGTGTCACAACATACACTTATTACAGTCACAGTACTAATGTGGGATAAAAACATCTTCTTGTTTATTAGTCTGTCATCTGATTCTGAGTGGAAATCCACCAGCTCTTCAGATGAAGAAGGAAATGTCGCAAATATTTATGCACAGACCTCCTGAAGCCATTTTACATCCCACACACAAGCTGCACATCGGCGTGACAGAAATTTAAATGTCTTTACGGCAGTGGTGTCAGAACTGGCATCAGAGCTGGTGGGCGAGATCTCGAAGCAGACACGTATGTGATTGTCAGACCACTTAGGTTGACACTCCATGGGTATTATTGGCTAAGAAAGGACCATGGATCAATCCAGTTGGTCAAAAATGGGGTCAATCAGAAGGCGAGAGCCTACTGGTGCGTCATGCGCAGTTCTATTGAAATAGGAAACGTCTAAGATATTGTACGAGCGTGATTTAAAAATAAAAAATAAAAAAAACGTAAAACGGCCTGTTGGCGGGTTGCCGACGGTTAAGGGGTTAAAGAAAACAGTTGCTTACACAGATATGTGCTGCCGAACATAGAGAGCATTTGCACCGCTTGGGCACAGATTTGGGGCAGCGTGTCGGGGAGTTAAGGTGGAAATTGCGCAGCACCGACAGAGTCATACTTTGACTTGCACGTGTCATTACACTGTACCTCAATAAGCTCCATTTGGAGGTTGGTTGGTGTGCTCTTCACGTCAACCACAAACTGGTTGCTATAAAGTTGAAATCGATATTTTTTGGTTTCAAAGTCGGCAAATTGTCGGTAAATTCAGCGCTAAGTAGATTAAATTTTTCATTAAACTGTGAAAAAGTGCAAAAGGAGATCTGCTTAGAGTGTGTGCTTAATAGCAAGTTTGCTAATGAGTGGCAACAGAAGAGGTGGGAGTGTTTTCCGGTCTGGAGTCTAGCATGCCAAGAAAGCATTGTGGGATTTGTAGCAGTAGTGGTACGTGCGCTGTATCATGGATCTGCGGGCCAGACGTAATACATATTTGTAATCATCTCAAGAGTCAAATATAATTTTAGAGCCAAAATTGGCCCGCGGGCCTGAGTTTGACATGTATGGCTTAGAACCTCGGCTGAGAAGTTACAAAAAAGTACCGGTAAACGGGTACAAAAGCCACATGGAAAACCCTACAAACCGAGCTGAGGCAAGTTAAGTTGAGACAAGCTGATACTAAAGGAAAAGGGCCATAAGAGACTGAAGAGGAGCCTGAAGATCCGAATACTCTGGTAGAGGACCCAAGCTGGAGATGAACAGCCCCCCACCCTGCCCAGAGGAGATGGAACGGGTGAGTGGAGGAAGAGTTCATATTTACTTTTAATTTATTTTTAGAAAGATAGATCATAAAGCCAAGCAGTGAAAGCATTTTATCTGTTGATCAGTATGTAATTGCAGGAAATTGTAAAAAGAAAGGCTTGAAGAGTGTTTGTGTGAACAGCGAACATTTTCAAATCTAATACGGAGAGAATCTCTGCCCGTCACTGTGGTTAGTTTGTTCATGTGAAGAGATTTTTAATGCAACAGTGTTGGCTGCAAGCCTGTTGCAGGAAGGATTTTTCTCTGTCAGTGCATCAACAGTACTATGTTGGTGACTACAGTGTTATAGCCCCTGACAGCGCATTAAGCGTTTTTCAGAGGTGAACCAACAGCAGCTTTACAGTTGCAATGTTGGCTGACAGGGGAGTGAGTAATGCATTCTGACAATATGCCCAAGGACAACTGAGAATAGAAGACAAATCTGAAGGAAATCAAACACAAGAGCTGCAACTTTAAGGATGCTGTGTGTGTTTGAACAGAAGAGAAGTGGCTAATTGAAGCTGAAGTGAATAATTAAGAAGCCCCAAACTGTGTCACACTGTAATTAATTCAGTTTAATTTCAAGTAATAGGTTTGAGAGAATGGTTGCCTGAAGTCGCTTATGTCTCATATGTGTCATCTAAAATAAGAGCAAATACATATTGCATTTGCTGCTTTGTTAAATTTGCCATCATCTGACATCTTACTGAGCAGCATGGCAGAGCAGGAGCTTTACTCACTTCTCTTTTGTTGGAGCTATGCCTAAAGCCTAAAGTGATCCACCAGCACTGGCTAAATGTGTTTTGTGTCACAAGTGATACAAGAATCAAAATAAAAGAAGGTTGGATGAAATAATAAGAACAACAAAGCTAGCACCAATTCATCACCATTGTAGAGATGCTGAGGGATGAACAATGATATCCAGAAAGACTTAATTTTAGAAAGAAAAACTTGCTATTTGTCACATTGTTTATTCAGATTCAGTTGTGATATTTTTTTACTGATGCATTTATTTATTTGAACTTATTTATGGATTAATGATATGTCGTAGAACAATGTTTATGGGAAATAGAGTGTTACTCCCTCGAAGTTTGATCAAGCTCGAAATCGTTCTTGGATTTTCAGACATTTATTGATGGACAGTGTCTTCAGCTTGCCTTGAAAGATCCTTAATCGTCCCAAATATGCCGTCAGAACTAAGAAAAGAAATACCAAACTCAAATGAACTTAAAGCAAAACAGAGGAGTTACATGAATAAAATAGGAATTCACAAGACATAGCAAAAGGTAAACTTTTCAGAAATACATAAAATTAAAAGTTTAATTGGCATTACAGTTAGACTAAATTTACATAATAACCCAATTACCAATAAAAACAAGTAAAAATTGTACCTCATTGGCCGCATCAACTCCAAGGGAATAAAAACATCCACGGCTTCCTATAAGAACAAAGAACTTCTCTCCATTCTCTTGGCACATACATACAACCTGTCTCTTGCAGACACCGCATGCACATCGCCTCATGTGGCTCCCTGAGTGCATCAATCAACTACATCCCCGCAGCAACAATGTGGGCCAGCGGAACAAAAAGAAAATGGTCCCCCTTTCTTCCATACACTTCTATCTAAATAAACAACATGTTTTTACATGAACTTACTGAATGAAAAATTAAATAATTATTGAACATTTTATTAACTACTACTTGGATGTGAATATATATCGAATGTGAAAACTAAATTATGACAGGTGCTTCTGACAGCAGCTACATCGAGTAAAGTTCTGAATCCATCATGGTGACGGCAGGTCTGGCTTTTCTCAAAGAGCCAACTTACATAAATGTCAAATATCTGATTTTGAGAATTTCAAGGGTTTTACAGTGTTGTAGTATGACTAGGAATGAATAAAGTAATGTATTTTTGGAATGAGTAAAGTAATCCTAGGAATGAGTAAAGTAATATTCAGAATAAGTAAAGTAATATTCTGAATGAGTAAAGTAATCCTAGGAATGAGTAAAGTAATATTCAGAATAAGTAAAGTAATATTCTGAATGAGTAAAGTAATCCTAGGAATGAGTAAAGTAATATTCAGAATAAGTAAAGTAATATTCTGAATGAGTGAAGTAATCCTTGGAATGAGTAAAGTAATATTCAGAATGAGCGAAGCTATTCTAGGAATGAGCAAAGTAATCGTAGAAATGAGTAAAGTAATCCTTTGAATGAGTAAAGTAATGCGAAACAGCTAGATTTGAAAGTAAAAAGGGAAGTTGAGCAAGTTTCCATGTGTTTAATCTAGGCGTTATCAGTTAAGTATCTCGGAAAACTCTCAGAGGATGTTGATGATGATGATGGACTCTAAACCCCATATTCACCTTAGAAACACCATGAGGGTCTAGAAGGATGTGAATCCTGACTTTGCTACAACCTGGTTCTCTTCTTCTCGATTGATCCTAATTGTGGTGTATTCCCGGATCAAAGGTCCAGAATGGAACACACAGCAAGCCAGGATATCTGTCCCGAGTAGCGATGAGTTGAAGATTTTGCATATCAACAGAAAGTAAATACTTGGCATCCAGTGTTCTTTGACAATATAGGCGCTGTAAAATAGCAACATTATAGAAGTCATTAATAAGGTGATGCATATAATGGAATGTTACATGTCGGTGTGGGTCGTCGTTCTGATGCTAAGTTAGCTAACGTCAAAGTTAACTTTAGCAATGGCGGTTAGCGTCAACACCTTAAATTATAAGTGATTATTTTCAGTGCATCATGTAAAGTAACTGTTCACATTTGTTTGTATGTAACAATATACATCATTAGGCATTGTACTTTTTTTTGTCTAGTCCAGCATTTAAAAAATCATTCTGCTTGCATTTATGCTAGCAGAATGATTTTCTATACATACACATGTACATACGCCAATACACACTGGAGTCATATTCCCCCTGCGGGAGGATGAAGCCATCAACTATCAGGAGAACCTAGGACTCACTAGCTAAATCAGACACAGAGAAAGAAAACTAGCTGCTGTTAGTAAATGAACATGCAGATGACTCAGTGACTGTGTCACATACAGAACATACAGAGTGGAACGTGTTCAGAGAAGAGTGATCATGCCAATGTGACCCCACCCACACAAAGGCAACAGGAAGGCCAGGAGAAACCCGAGGCCCGGGCAGCTGGAAGCCGTCCCCAAGCACACACTCCTCCTTGACACACCCTCAAACTCATCACGCACCCCCTACTCAATCCCCATTCACACACTATTCTGCTTTACACACACCCCACTCCAGCTCCCCTTATACACTGCCCCCTACATGTGCCCATACCTCCGACCTCATCCCTCCTGCATCTATACACCCACACACGCCCCATCACATACTCCCCTCACACACATACCCCCCCCCCCCCCCCCCCCCCCCCCCCCCAGCCCCCCTTCCATCCGGCCTCATACTCCTTATACACAAGCAAACTCCATCATACACACACCCATCACATTGTGCCCCCCCCAACATGTCCATACCCCAGGCATCCTCATCCTCCTCCCATTCCCCACCCACTTACCTGAATTATTTCTCCCTGATTCCTCCCCTTACACCACCCCCCAAACACAAACACACCTGTGACAAAGCGGCCTTGTCACGCTCTCTGCCGAGCCACGTCACACCCACACACACACACTGATTTGCTTACCCGGGGGTGGTTTCTGCACCAGCTTGCTACTAGCGACACACCCATGGTAGTTCAACAGTCGCATTTTCCTCAGATCACCTAGCATAGCAGACATTAGGGGTGCACATGTATCGGTGGTACTACCGACAGTAGGAAGGGGTGCCCATGCTTGAAGGTAGTTTTGGAAAACCGAGGCATCTGTAGCACACTTAAGACAAGAACCAATGTCGCAATGCGGCGGTGACGTCATCGTTGTGTGACGCATTGAAACACTGCACAGCGGAGTGTTATCCTGTTTTTTCTGTGTTCTCAGTGTGGATCATTACAATGTTGGGGTTGTGCAAATGTATGTATGTAAGGTAATGTTACTGTATGTATCTTTGTGAAGATGAACAAATGGAATTTAAGAAAAACAGTATTTTCTATGCTAATCGGTAAGCTTCCTGTGAAGGGCGTAGCTTAATGTTTATAAGACGTTCATTCTGAGCTATAGGGGTAGAGTGAGAGTTGGGATGGTAAATTACAGAGCTGGCAATTGGTGAACAACTGGTGAGATTTTGTAAATATTGTAAAGATTTGGCGGGGACACGTTGTCTATTGTACACTGAGAAGGAAGAAAATAAATCACCTCATCAAAACCTTGACGTTGCCATTATTCACTGCGAACAAAGCAGAACCCCGTGACAACACCTCTCACCGTCCATTTGCAACTTTACCCATTCGCTCACAGTCACCTTCATCTCTCCTTCTCAACATGCCCCTTATGAGATGCCCTGGGGGGACAGAGGGCAGGCAGGCCCCAACCAAGGCCCCATGACCACCACTCACCACCCCCAGTGCCCACCCCCCACAGATGCAGCCGACCGGCACCCCTCAGGGCCAAAGTGCCCTCTCCCAGCTAAGCCAGCCGAGGCCTTGGTCTATCGGACAGCACCTGCCCCTGCCCAAACCCCTCCAGCAAAGCCCCGAAAATGGGGGGATGGGAGTAGCCCCATCCGCCATACACTGCATGGTCCACCCCCCAAAACTTGTCCATGAGTTGTCAGTGTGTTTTTGTGTTGTGGTGACTACATGTGATTAAAACTGGGAGGTGAGCCGATACCGGGTGCAGTGATCAAGACCACCTTATTGCCTTTCTCACCACCCAGCACACCATGACCACCTCCCAATGCCCTACCTGTGTGTGACGGAGAGCAGAGAAGGAGAAGGGTCCGGGATTTTTGTCCAGAGGGAAGTGAGTTTTCCTCCAGAAGATGAGCCGCCAGCGGCACTAGGCGTGTCCCCATTCCCGGGGCCCCGAAGGACCAGGACAAGCCGCGGGCAGCCGCACTAATAACCAGAGCTCCCAGCAACCTAGACCAGAGAGCTGCAACCAGCCCCAGAATGCACCAACTGACCACACGCAAGGAGGGCAGGAAGGCAAGGAAGGGAAAGGGGGCAGAAGGAAGACCCAGACCAAAGGCCCACCTCCCCCTCCCGAACAGGCACGCCACCACCCGAGGACATGATGCAGTCCCTCCTCGCTTACATGCCACTACATTCACACATACTTACCATCATCATGGTATACACCCACACACCAGCAGACACAAACCTACAGACATACACATCCACATCTTTACCTATACAAGGCTACCCTCCAAAATCACCCTCTAGAAGCCTACATCCCACCCATACCCCAACACCCACCCACACCACTGTCAATCAAAAATACCCCTGCCCCCAAGCCCTGATCCCTATTCTATCTCCCCTAAGACATCCCTCCACAACCCCCTCACCTCTCATCCCTTCCTAACCAATACCCCTCCACCCGCCCATATACACTTACCACTACAACCATTCAAGTACTCTCATACACACACCCCTATCCCCCACGTGTCCACACACTACCCAATACACTACCATACATGCACCAACACGCTTTTCTATATACTCATGTTCCACCACACTCCCCCATACACACACCCCTAACCCCCCAAACATTCACGCACCACCTCATTCCAGCATATACTCATGCTCTACCACACTCCCCTATACACACACTCCTACCCTGCCACGCGCTAATGCACCATCACACTCCTCTATACACAAACCCCTGACCCCCTCCACATGCATCCCCACCCTCCCCCATACAAACACCCCTGTCTCTGCCTATACACACATTCCTGCCCCAGCCATCAGCCATCCCTAAGCACAGACCCCAGAGCCAGCCATGCACCCACCCAGGAGGTGGCAGAGGGGGGCATCAGCCAGAGCCCCCCCACGGTCAGGGGGAACAGGCCCCCCAGGGTAGGATGTGCCCGGGCCCCATGGTCTCAAGAGCCTGAAAGCAGCCCCCCGCCCCGCAGGCAGAAGGTACAGCCCACACCAATGGAGAGCCGGGACACCCAAACTGCCACCCAGCAGCAGTCAGGCCGCTCATGAGCCGTGGTCCCCAGGCGCCAAGGCCCTTTCTCCTCTTCTGCCGCACAGACACACACACGCATACACACACACAGACGAACACATGCACATACACACGCACACACACACACACACACTCCCTCCCTAGACACATCCTATCTATCCTATCGCTTACACACACTCTCACACTCATATTAAGATCTTGCGCGTGAAGCAAAAACTGAACAAAGGAGAGCGAAGAAACATAAGAAAAATTACACAGAAACTTATTAAGACAGAAGATTGCAAAAAGTCAGAGAGAAAGCAAGAAGAAAGCAAAAAGAAAAGCGAAGAGGAAAAAACACAGAGGAAGCAGGAAAGAGAAAGAACAAAAGCAAAACAAAACACTGTTTTCAGAAGGGTCAGTTTAGATATTTTGACCGGCAAGATAGACGTTCTTTAGTTGGTGCATGGTGGCGCTGGTACCTTCCTTTTCTTTCATACCATTTCATGTGAACACAAGCTTGGAAGAAATTAACCAACAGTTATTTAATAAAGCATTCATAACTTCTCATAGTGTGTGATCAATTTAAAAGAATTCAATTAAGTAACATAATAAAAGTCAAAACAATTGAAACAAAATCACTTAGCTAAGTTAAATCAGTCAGAAATAAGATCAAGGAAACAAGAAACAGGCAGATGTATCCCGGCTCCACCAAGTCTGTTTGGTTTGATGGAAGGTGTCACTTCTGACAAGACAGATTAGTTAGCTGTATCTCTTGACCTGTGGATATGTAGATTGTAGTCAAAGTTTATTGGGGACATCTGAGGGTGTTTATCTAGACTGATCCAAGAACAAAGAATGTAAATTAGGGCATTGTAAATCTTCTGAGTCGTCTGTGGAAGATTGGAGGGGGGAGAAGTCCCCATCACAGGTCAAAACAGTCAGTCTTCTTGTCCTGTGAAAAACAGTCTTACTGTATCGAGAGAAAAGAGGAACTATAGTTTAATCCAGTTCAAATGTCTTATTAATCCTGGGAGGGCAAGATAGCTACATATTCTATTCTATTCTATTCTATTCTATTCTATTCTATTCTATTCTATTCTATTCTGCTGTAATTTCACACTGTATCCAGCTTGCTTCAAACTGCAGGAGATGATCACATCTGATACAGGAACAGATTGTCACATATTCATTTTTCTAAATGAAATATGTGTATAGAATTATTTGAAAAGTTAAATATCCTGTAACATGTTGTGAACTTTCAATTAGAGATCAGCTGAAACTATTGGTTAGTATATTAAAAGTTACACTTTTAGCTTTAGGTCTGTCCAGTTTTACTAGAGATATTTTCTATTTTCTTTTTATAATTTTTTAATTGAAATTCAATTAAATGTCATTTTTCAGACATTAGTTTGAGTTTACATTATCAATATATGTGTCAGTTTAAATACTTCAATTATTTCTTTTAATCAAGTCCCACCCCAAGTCAAAATATTTTACTGTAGTAATTATAATATTTTATGAAAATGTCAGAAATTTCTTTGGACAGAATATTTCATGTTTTATTTTATGACTTGGCTCATGTGAAGAATCACACATGAGCGAACGATGAGCCAAGGACTGCTCCTGTGAGATCATTCACAGGAGCAGACTTCTGTCCATCCATTGCTTTCATCATTAGTGCAATTTAAATGTATTCCTTATCACAATATCACCTGATTGATTACATTTTTTTTTTTAAATTTTTTTTTTTTTTTTTACTGTGGTTAGGGAATTGAAGAAAGCCAAAGTCATAGCTGGTAGCAGCACTAGTAGTGGCACTTTTCAGTCTTTCAACAGCATTGGTCCAGCAGTAGAAAGGGTGTGGGGCAGTCCAGCATTTCAGCACAGCCACAGTCCAGGTGTGCTGCCCAGCAAAACACAGGATCAGCAGTAACAACACAGGCCCAAGCAGCAATATCAGCTCTGCACAACGCAGTGACACGCTCATTGAAATTGATTTTCCAGATTGTTGGTGACTTTCTCAATGGAAATATTTCTAACATGCCTATCCATTTATCTTTGTCTCCAATAAAATGTTCAGTGTGCAAAAGTGCCACATCACTCCGTGTTTACAGACAAGGATCACAAAGGTATACATTTGCCAGTGATTGGCAGAACTTTAAAGTTTTGCCATATAGATCAACAAAACAAAGTCAGATGAAATCATTGTGCAAGAAAATGCATGACCATAAGTCACATAGTCACAAGCAAGCATAGGCTATTCTGAAAAAGAGATCTGAAAAACAGACTCAAGTTTACTGGTGGCACAAGAGGATATGAGCTCCTCTAGGTCAGAACAGCTCATTATATTGCAAAACACAACAGACTGTTCACAAACTACCCTGGGGTAAATATTGGCAGGGTGCTACA
Organism: Telmatherina bonti; assembly: GCF_933228915.1. NCBI lineage: Eukaryota > Metazoa > Chordata > Actinopteri > Atheriniformes > Telmatherinidae > Telmatherina > Telmatherina bonti. The sequence goes on along the minus strand of NC_136619.1, from coordinate 4,994,052 downwards.
CTCTAATGGGACTTGTGCAGATATTGTACAATTTCATTAATTTCAAAAGAAATTAAATCTGCTATAATCAAAAGCATAAGGTCCACAAGGCCTAAGCTTACTATTTATGTTGATGCACTGCCTTAAGTAAAACGCCATGTCTGATTGTATACTGAAGGTGCTCTGTTAATAATTCAGATCCACATTCTTCTTAGACCTGATGGAACTTGAGCCCACCAATGCAGACGTGATAATTGAGGCACTTTTAAACTGTTTGACAGCTAATGGTCTTGACAGTGCCTTTCCTCAGCGAGTACTTAGTTGGTTTTTGCAGTGACGGAGCTGCAAAAACCAACTAAGTACCCAGGATTCAGAGTGCTTTGCAGATGAAAGAAGCATGTTTCAAGTTCATGCAAATAAGTTGTCATCAGATTTAATTAAAACATGGGCCTCATGCTTGATGCTCTTGAGGAGCTTTAAGATTAGTCAGAGTTTGCAGTCAAGGGACATTTCATCATCATGAGCTGTGCACCTGGTTGAAAGGGATATAGGCATTTTTTCAGTCAGGCAGCACCATCCAGGACTACACTACATTCAGGCAGCTAAGGCTGTACAGAAAGGGAAATTCAAAGGATCCTTGAATCCTTGTTTTCCAAGGATCAAGTCAATCAATCCACAAAAGATTTATGAGACACTTGCAGACAGCATGAAACCCTGGGTGGTGTCAGACATCGAAAAGTTACTTTTTGAAAAATGTAATTGGGCTTCAGCCACAAGCTTGGCCCACCCCTTTGCCAGGTTTTTATGGAGAGGAAGACTTGAAGCAGTTTTGTGACCTTTTTGGCATTAGTTTTTCTGGGGTCAGACAAACAGAGATTTCAAAGAAAATCCTGGCATTGGTGTATCTCAGTGATCCTCTGTTAATTCAACAAGAGCTTCCCAAAAAAAGCATTTCCATGTTACAATTCCTGCTACGTTTCCAAATCAGTAACATTCAGCTTTTTTTTTTTTAGCAAGGAATCGTTATCCTAAATGTTGGATGGAGTAATGGCATTCTTATGCAACAGTATATACGGTTGTGAACTTCAGTCAGCAGTCTCGGAGGCAAACATCATGGGAAGCACACAGAAGAGGCAAACAACTGGACATATAGTTGTCAACCTTTATTTTCCATACTCAAAGAACCCAAATGTTTGCTGTCGTTAATCCATAAACCACAGTAGAGTCACAACATCTCATTGTGACATCTCCTCACCCCCTCTCCCAAGTGTGCAGCACCTCAATTTTCGTGCACACGGGAGAGACAGTCTGCTACACAGTTGGTTGTTCCTGACCGATATCGAACAGTAAAGTCATATGCTTGCAGAGACAGGTACCATCCAGTGAGACGTGTGTTGGAGTCCTTCATCCTTCGGATCCACTGCAAGGCACAATGATCTGTCTCCAGGAAGAAGTGACGCCCCATCAGATAGTACCTAAGGGACTCAATCGCCCACTTCATTGCCAAACACTCCTTTTCCACTGTGGAGTATCGCATCTCCCGATCAAGAAGTTTCCTGCTCAAGAACAACACAGGATACCTCTCCCCCTCCAGCTCTTGCACCAGCACAGCGCCAAGGCCTACCGCAGAGGCATCTGTTTGCAATATGAAGGGATGCGAGAAGTCTGGAATATGAAGAACCGATTCACTTGTAATAGCCGCTTTCAAATCCTTAAATGCCTTGTCACAGTCCTCATTCCAGGCAACCTTGTTGGGTGCAGAAGCCTTGGTCAGGTCTGTAAGTACAGCTGCTCGCTCAGCAAAATGGGGAATGAATTTGCTGTACCACCCGACTAGCCCCACAAAGGCTCGCACCTTCTTTTTAGTGGTCGGCACAGGATATGCATGAATGGCGTCCACTTTGCCCACACGAGGTTTCACTAACCCTTGGCCAACCACATGGCCCAGATACTCCACCTGGTGATGTGCCACAACACACTTGCTAGGGTTGATAGTCAGTCCAGCCTCTTTGATCAGATGAAGAACATGTTGAAGGTGAGATACATGCTCCTTCCAGGTCTGGCTGAAGATAATTACATCATCCAGATATGCAGCTGCAAACTGGGGCACACTTCTCAAAACCTCATCCATTAATCTTTGGAACGTTGCAGGTGCCCCCTGGAGACCAAATGGCATCACTTTGAATTGAAACATGCCATACGGTGTTGTAAATGCTGTCAACTCCTTGGATTCTTGTGAAAGGGCCACCTGCCAATAACCCTTACTCAAGTCCAGTGTTGTGATGAACTGAGAGTTGCTGACCTTCTCCAACAGTTCATCTATACGTGGCATAGGGTACGACTGGAACCTTGACACTGCGTTGAGGTACCTGAAATCAATGCAGAACCTGAGCGAGCCATCCTTCTTTGGGACCAACACAACAGGACTGCACCACTCACTAGTTGATGGTTCAATGATTCCCAGCTCCAACATCAAGTCAATCTCCTTCCTGAGCTTAGGAACCAGACGCTCTGGAATTCTGTAGTATTTCCGGCGGGGGACCGCATCTTCCTTCAAATGAACTTTATGCTGAACCAGCGTGGTGAATCCTGGCCTCTCACTGAAAAGGTCTGCCTCCAGTATACCCATTATCTCCCTCCGCTGGTCAGGATTGAGATGTGACACATCCACTGTCCCGGATTCTACCCGCTCACCTGGAAACAGTTGCTCTCTCTCCTCTCCCTCCTCCTCAACCACTCGAATAAAGAGTTGCTGCTGGGACCCCTGCTGGCCCTTGGGTGCTGGTAACTGGAACTCTTTCAACAGGTTGACATGAAAACACTGAAGTTTCTTTGACTTGTCAGGCATATAAAGTTCGTATGTGACCTTACCCAAGCGTTTCGTAATCTTGTAAGGCCCCTGCCACTTGGCTAACAGCTTACTGTCTTGTGTAGGGAGGAGCAACAACACCTGCTGACCAACATGAAATGCTCTGTCCCTAGCCTTCTTGTCGTACCACGTCTTCTGGTGGGATTGTGCCGTAGTCATGTGCTCCCGTGCTAATACACTCATTTTCTCAAGCTTGTCTCTCATCTTTAGGACATAGGCCACCACATTCTCTTGGTCCGCTGTTGATCTCTCCCAGTGGTCTTTGAGGAGCGGCCCTCTAACCTCCCGGCCATAAAGAAGTTCAAATGGTGAAAAACCTGTCGATGCTTGTGGCACCTCCCTGTATGCAAACATGAGATACGGGAGCCATTGGTCCCAATCAGTGCCCGTCTGAGATACAAATTTGCGCAACATGCTCTTCAGCGTTTGATTGAATCTCTCAACCAGGCCATCCGTCTGAGGGTGATATGGGGTGGTCTTAATACCCTTAACTCCTAGCAAACTGTACACTTGTCGCAACAGTTTAGAAAGGAAGTTAGTACCACAGTCCGTAAGGATCTCTCTAAGTATGCCCACTCTTGAGAACAGCTGAAAAAGACAATTTGCAATTTGTCTTGCTTTAACTGATCTAAGGGGAAAAACCTCAGGATAATGAGTGGCATAATCACAGACAACCAAGATGTATCTATGACCTGATGAACTTTTCTCAAGAGGCCCCACCACATCCATCCCTATCCTGTCAAAATGTGTCTTGATGAGTGCTAAAGGTTGGAGGTGGGCTCGGGCTACTCCCTGTGGTGATGTTAACTGACAGGTCTCACATGAAGCACAAAAGTCCTTTAACTGGGCATACATATCAGGCCAAACAAACTTCCTGGCTATTCTGTTCAGTGATTTCTGGAATGCCAGGTGACCTGCCCATGGGACCGAATGCCCAAGATACTTTACTTTTTGTGTAAGGCACTGTGGCAATGCTAAAGCTTCTGCTGTACCCTGACGTTGATAGAGGATGCCATTTTTTATCACATATATAATATCTGTGAGACAATATACTCTGCCTTTCTTCTCCCCCTCTACTTCTGACACTTTATCAAACCACACCTTTAATTTGGGGTCATTTTTCTGGAGTGCAACTATATCAGAGGGAACACTGTAATCCACGAACTGGCTGGGTTCTTTTATGCTCTCCTGTTGCTCACTGTGTGCCACCAAAATTTTTTCCCTCCTCCTTTGTGCTCTGGACTTGCGAGTCTTCATTGGACTCATTTCTAAGTCAGCCTGGTGAAAGGGCAGCTCCTCAAGGAGACTTTTAGCTGTCTGTGATCTTGTTGCAACCATATTACAAATGGCAACTGCAGGGGGGGGATCTAGTCCAGACCGCCCTACCACAGCCTGCACTAATGTCTCACTACGTCCCTCTACAGGAACCTTAGCCTGTGCCTGCTGAATCAAATCATAGAGCAAAGGCACGTCTCTATCTAATATTACAGCATATGGCAACTTTGGTACAAGAACTACTGGCATGAGATATGTTTGACCATCAATAGTGAGGTACACTTCAGCCGTAGGGTATGCTTTCTCATCCCCATGAACACAACCAATGGTAGTAGTGGCCTCATTCCATAGCTCTCTTGGTACAAGACTTGCCAAGACCACAGATTTAAAACACCCAGAGTCTAACAAAGCCTCCTCTCGCTGACCATTAACCAGCACAGATATTGTCAAAACTTCATTCTTAACATCAACAGGTTGAGAAGGTCGGGGAACTGTGCATAAGAGTGAGGGCATACTTTGTCTGGTTGCTGGACATGTATACTGGGTATGCCCTATAGCGTTACACAGATAGCAACGTGTATCTTGCTTAGCTTTAGGGAGTACTTGTTTACTGGAGTTAGATTTTATTGAAAACTGTCTGTGACTACTATGATTTCTAGCCTGTACTTGACCACCCCTCTCACCCCCATAGGACTTACTGCGCCCAGAAAAGTAACTGTCACGGCCGAAGGTAGGTCTTCCTCTCCCACTTCTGGCAGACAGGAAAACCTCTGCCAGACGTGCAGCCTCCTCCGCAGACTCTGCGCCACGCTCCCGGATCCAAACTTCCATCTCTGGGTTCACCATCCTCAGAAACTGCTCCAGAATTAACAGTTCTGAGATCTGTCTCACTGTGCAGGCATCTGGTCTCACCCACTTATTGAAAAGGTCCTTCAAGCGCACATACAGTTCACGAGGAGTTTCTCCAGGATTGGTTTCCATAGCACGAAATCTCCTTCTGTATGTCTCAGCTGTGATCTCATATTTAGCCAGAATCACCTCCTTGACCTTGTCATAGTCATCCAAGTCATCTAAATCCATAAGCACATATGCACTGCGTGCCTTACCTGTAAGTAAAGGAACAAGCTGAATAGCCCACTCTTCTCTAGGCCAGCGGCAAACAGTGGCTATTCTCTCAAATGTTGTTAGATAATGTTCAATGTCATCATCTGGCGAGAGTGGCAATATCTTGGGCTGTTTGTGAAGTAATAGCACCCTCGGTGTAGGATGTTCCATTGTTCGGCTACTCAGCATCCCATATTGCTCGTCCACTCCACAATCTGCGTCATTATGAGCATCAACATCATCCTCCTGCTTTGCTCGGCTCTCAAAATCATCCTTCAGTTCTTTAACCTGTGTTTCCAGCTGGTGAAACTGATGCTGCAGGCTTTTCCATCTTTGATCTTGGCGTGCAGCCTCCTTTTCTGCCTGCTGTTCTCTGAAAGTTTGGGAGCGGACCAGAGACTTTACCAGACCAGTCAATTCCTCCAATTGATCAGGATTGCTCGTCACCGCTGCTCCCTGCAGATCAGATGAAGCAGGTGGGTCACCATCATCTGGCATGTCATGAGTCTCATTCTTCTTCCCACATGTCATTTTCTCCAGTGCTTTCGACCTTTTGTCTCCTGACACCACTTGTGAACTTCAGTCAGCAGTCTCGGAGGCAAACATCATGGGAAGCACACAGAAGAGGCAAACAACTGGACATATAGTTGTCAACCTTTATTTTCCATACTCAAAGAACCCAAATGTTTGCTGTCGTTAATCCATAAACCACAGTAGAGTCACAACATCTCATTGTGACAACGGTGAAAATACAATAATGCCTCCGGAACGTGGGTGTTTCTTTTTCAATATATATATATATATATAAAAAGGAGCTACCAACGGTGCAGCTGAAGTGAGCCAAAACTGGCAACTCTGACAGGGTCAGTTTGGGCCGTTAGGACAGCAAAGTGTTTGTAAGCAACCTGCAGTTCTGTTTGTGGAGACTACTGCACCGTTGAGGATCATTGACTTGTTTAGATAGCATTTCCAGAAAGCCGGAGGCTGCTTCACAAGCTGCAAGTCAAGAGTCAGTGAGCCGCATGCTGCTTGCAAGCCGTGCAATGAGGAACACTGATGTATCTGACTGCTCACGTTGCAGCAAGTAGTAAAGTCAGTTGCTGTCAGTGCCAACTGTGAAAAGATTTTCAAAATGAGCAATAACAATAACACTAATTAAAATGCAACTGAACATGCAAACAGTGTCAACACCTTTTTTTTTTTTTATCTCTTTAGTAGGCCCTCCTCTAGACAAATGGAATGCACTAAAATATGCAAAGAAATGGGTCTTGAAGAGATCAGCTGATCACCTGGCCTGCTCACAAAAGGAAACAGCCATAGCATAAATCAGAGTACAAATGTATATGGGAACTCTTGACTGCACCATATGTGAGGATTTGGGTTTGATGCTCTGCCCATGTGGTGGTCTGTATGTTCTGCATTTATCTGTACTGTAGGCCCTTATACACCACTTCTCCAAAAACAGATTTTAAAAGACAGATTGTGCTGATTTCTTTTGTCAGAGCAATTTGAAGATAATTTAGATTGCACCGTGACATCCTGCCTTGTTTCCCCCACTTTGAAATATATTTTCTCCTTTTGTGTGATGACTCAGAAGATCAGGATCAGGTTTAAGATTTTATTGGCAATTACTGGAGTCTGGGAAGCAGGAAGCCGATTTCAGTAGAACCAGAATTATCCTTCATTTAGTTTATCCACAATGGCTGAAGACAACAAGGTTGTTAGTAGAGTGGCACACAGGGAATGAGATTCCAAGGAGAAATAATATCCAGGAGGAAAAAAAGGTAATCTTCTCACCAGAGACGAATGAGGGTAAGTCCAAAATCCAAAATCAAAATCCGAAAAGCAGTCCCAGGTCAAATTTACCAGGAAGACTCACAAGAAAAAGAGACCAGGGAAACACTGGGTGTTTCTCAATTCAGGTTTTGCACACTTCCAAGTGTGGATTCATCAGCTACATGCGTCATAGTGGCACGCCAAGTGCTGTCTCAATTCAAAGGCTTCTTCGAGTCCACCCTTCAAATCCGCACTTCATTTGGCTCCAGATTATCTTAAAACGAAGGATACAAGAGATGTATCCTATGTGCCCTCTCCTATCCCAGAATTCATTGCGCTCCTGATGGAAAAGAATGTGCAGATACCACACCTGCCAGACCGTTTATTTATTTATTTATTTATTTATTTATTATGTATATACACACACATATTTGTCCCAGCAGACAAGCTGGGAGGACAGTGACACTGTGTCCAATAACCACAAATGAATTTCATTCCAGTCGTCCTCAGATGTCTTCGTCCCCTTTCATTAAAGAAAAGGATGCATTTATTACACTCAGGTAACTGGAATAAGGAACAACAATTAAAAGTACTGGTGTGTAAGCAATGAGGGACTGCAGCATGTCCTCGGGTGGTGGCGTCCCTGTGTGTGTGTGGGGACCGTGGGCCTTTGGTCATTTAGAATGAACATGCATTGTATACTATCATTTGAGCTCCACATTATCAAGACCTACTTTCTTGGAACTTTGAGCAGAACTCCACCCAGTTTCAGAAAACAGCAATCTGTCTTTGTATGGGTTTTGGACATCTTCAATCCGGAGATTGGCTATGTAGTGGACATGTCAGCTTTTCATGCACAGACCTGTTCGGACATCTTCCATCACTAATTCTGGGATGTAAAGATGGAGTTTTGTCATTTTTGCATTTTTACTGTTTTAAATACCTCCTGCAAGTACTGGTAGAACACACACACACAAACACACACACACACACACACAGCTGATATATTGAGGAAAGAGCTGAGAAAGACCATGTTCAGCAAATGCTGGTAGAATTAGTGATCAGTTAACCTAACATGCATGTTTTGGTTAGTGGGAGGAAGCCGGAGAGACCTCACACATACATGCTGACACTGAGAAACCTGAACTTTGTAAGCGTTAAGGGTCAGCCGGTGGAGCTGGTGGTCTCTGCTACAGGAGAGGTTTTCCATGTATGTAGGGTGAAGAGAATAGGAGATAAAGTACACCCTGTCTTTAAAAACAGTTTGGTATATTTAAATGCAAGCCAGCCGTTGCTGCAGAAAGCTGCTTATCTGTCGGTGGAGATGGTGAAGGAGTGGACCCAAACGCAGAGATGAGGGAACAGAGATGCAGGTTCAAGACCAATTTATTTTCTGTCAGAGGAACCCAGGAGACTAAGACAAACAAACTAAGTAAATGATCCCACCACCAAAAACTGAAACTGAGGGGTATAAATACACTGGGGAACCAAACAAGAAACAGGTGTAGTGAATGAACTAAAACAAGACCAAGTGAACCTAATAAACAGGAAATCAATAAAGCTAAAAAAACAAACAAACAAGAGAACCAAACAGGAAAAACTACAAAATAAAACAGGAAACCTGAAACCAAGGCCCAGAAAAAAAACAAATCATGACATTATCCACAGGATCCGTGTTGGGCAAACCTATACCTCCACAAGTCAGTGCATCAAAATGCTGTTTTAAATGCCAAAGAAAAGTCCATAAATAAAATTCTGGTGTGGGGGTGTCTTGAATCCAGCTGCTTCCCCACAGTGTCCAAAAGAGTCAAGCATGTATCCTCCACACCATGCTTGGAGGATCCAGCCATTTGCTATGCTGCTTGAGCAGTGGGTGCACATAACTCCATACATCAGACAGATGTAAAGAGATTACATGTGACTTTTTAGGTATAGAATGATGTGTGGTGGGGTCCAGTAGTTGGCAAAGCTTGGTGAAAACCCCACGTAGCTGAGTAGAACAGCTGTAAAGCACCGATCCTCTGAGCCCATCAGGGCCTGAGGTTTTATGTGCATTCACTCTGCTAACAACAGGGGTCATCATATATTATATAGAATATAGAATAAGGTGCAATAAAAGCCTGCTGCAGGACACTCTCAATCACTAAAAACAGACTTGCACTGCTAGCATGATATAATTTTTCAAGCTGGGCCACATTAGTCTTTATATCCTGGAGTAAAATATCGTAAGATATAACTTCTTTCATGAAAAGCAAACATACTGAGAATATTTTCATATGCTTGTGCAATGATTTCTGTATAGCTAGACCTTTTGGTCCATACTAAATTATAATAAAATGTAATATTATACAGATATTAATGTCAGTGAGAGCAGAAATACTAGATAAGATAAAATATTTTTAGGAACCTTATAGGCCTGAGATGAGCCGGAAAGCGATATCTGGGAATCTAATGAAAGGTTAGCTCAAGCATCAGTACTGGTCAGTAACTTCCCCTGCAGACCTTATCTGAATAGTAATTAGTCCACATGGATCCAATCCATTGTATTATTTACATAAAGCCAGTTAAAAACATCTTGTGATGAATCCATCCACCCACATATGATTCTCTCACTTTATGTCAAACGTAAATAGTAAGAACTGTTTAATGTGTGCTGGATTGTAAGGGTGGACACGAAAACTGACCTGAGTCTCTCAGTCTCTCATTAGGAAGAAGACGTAAACACATACAGACTCCTTCTACTTTTCCTTTATTAAAGTTTTTTTTTATCATTGTTTTTTTCATCACACACACACATATATATATATACATGTATATATATATGTATATACATATATATATATATATATATATATATATATATATATATATATATATATATATATATATATATATATATATATATATATATATGTACATATATATGTATATGATTTTTTTCTAATCTAATCAAGGATTTAGGTTAAAAAAAGCTCTCTCTTCAACCTTGTCCTTGATTTGTTTTAAGGCTGACTGTGGCTCTGATGGAAGTGCAGCTGTATCCAAGTCATAGGGTGTGGAACCATCTTTGTCTCTGATGCTTTCTTACAGATACATCATCATCATCATCATCACCATCATCATCACAATCATCATTACCATCATCATCATCATCATCATCATCTTTAGGTCTGTGGTCGTGGACAGACATTTTTTAGTTTTTCGACCAGGGTACAAGATGACCACCAGAAATAAATGGTCTTCATGAAATGAAAAATACTTTTTTAATCCCCAAAGGGAAATTCAATATTGTAGTATATAACAATAATTAACAAGAGGAGGTCTTGTTCCGGAGGCTGATGGCTGCTGGCAGGAATGATCTTCTGTATCTTCCAGTCTTACATCAGACCTGAAGAAGCCTCTCACTGAACACACTTTGTTGTTTCATCACTGTGTTGTGGAGAGGGTGTGAAGAATCCTCCATCATCTTCATCAGCTTGTGCAGCATTCTTCTTTGGACAATCAGCTCCAGTGGCTCCAGAGTTACTCCAAGCACAGAAGCAGCTTTCTGGATCAGTTTGTTGATTCTCTTCAAGTCTCTGGTTCTGATGCTACTACCCCAGCAGATGCTGCAAAGCTGACTGCACTCTCCACAACAGACTTATAGAAGATATGCAACATCTTGGTGCAGACGTTAAACCATCTCAGCTTCCTTAAGAAGTACAGTCTGCTCTGACCTTTCTTGTAGATGTAGTCAGTGTTGCATTTCCAGTCCAGTTTGTTGTCCAGCTGAACTCCAAGATACTTGTATTCCTCCACCACCTCCACCTCCTCTCCCAGGATGGAAACAGTGCTTTGTTTATTCTTCTTCCTCCTGAAGTCAACAATCATCTCTTTTGTTTTGCTGCTATTTAATATGAGATGATTGTCACCGCACCATTTAACAAACTGACTGACCAGTTCTCTGTACTCTGCTTCTTGTCCATCCCTGATACACCCCACATCTGCAGAGTCATCAGAGTATTTCTGCAGATGACAGGACTCAGAGTTGTACTGGAAGTCTGAGGTGTACAGAGTGAAGAGGAATGGCCAGAGTACAGTTCCTTGTGGTGCACCAGTGCTGCTGACCTCCATCTCAGACACACAACCTTTCAGTCTCACAAACTGTGGTCTGTTTGTGAGGTAGTCATAGATCCAGGTGGTTGTGGAGGTATCCACCTGGAATTTATGGAGCTTCTCACATAACAAAGCAGGCTGAATGGTATTAAAAGCACTGAGAAATGAAAGAACATGACCCTCAGAGTGCTGCCTGAATGGTCCAGATGAGAGTGTGCTCTCTGGAGCAGGTATATGATGGCATCTTCAACCCCAAGTCCATTACGATATGCAAACTGGAATGGGTCCTGAAAGGTGTTTACTTGCTTGTTGAGGTGAGCCAGTAAGAGTCTCTCCAGGACTTTCATGATGTGAGATGTCAGGGCAACTGGTCTGTAGTCACTTGGTTCAGCTGGTTGTGTTTTTTTAGACACTGGAACAAGGCAGGAGGTTTTCCACAGCACTGGGACTCTATTTTGTCTCAGACTGGTGTTGAAAAGGTGCTGGAGAATCGGACATAGTTGTTTTGAGCAGGTCTTGAGAACTCTGGGACTGACACCATCTGGACCTGCAGCCTTGTTCTGGTTCAGTTTCTCAAGTTGCTTCTTAACCTGATTGCAGGAGACAAACAAGGTGGAGGTCTCAGGATGTCCTGATGTGGAGGGAGATGAAGCTGTGTTCTGGTCCATGACTGAGCTGCAGGGTGACAGATTGGAGGCGTGACAGGAAAGCAGTGGGCTTATGGAGGGTGTGTGGTCTGTTGGGATGGAGGTAGGGGGTGAACTGAACCTGTTGAAGAATATGTTCAGCTCATTAGCTCTGTCCAGACCTCCATCAGGCTGGTCCCCCTTTAACTTGAAGCCAGTGATCTTCTTCATTCCAGACCACACATCCCTCAGGTTATTCTGCTGGAGCTGACTTTCTAACTTCTTCCTGTAGTCCTCCTTGCACTTCTTAGTTTGGGTTTTAAGTTGTTTTTGTGTTGTCCTCAATAACTCCCTGTCTCCATCCCTGAAGGCTTTCTTTTTGATGTTCAGCAGCTTTTTCAGGTCACTGGTGATCCAGGGTTTGTTATTGGGGAAGCACCTCACTGTTCTTGTTGGGACGATGCTGGGCTTGTCAGTAGAGGTGAGAAGAACCAGATTATGGTCAGATCTTCCTAAAGGAGGCAGGGCAGAACAACTGTATCCATTATTCATATTTGCATAAAATAAGTCCAACATCTTATTTTCTCTGGTGGAGCAGCTGACAAAGTGCTGGAATGTTGGAAGAGTGGCAGAGAGGGAGACGTTGAAGTCTCCGGAGATCGCCATCAATGAGTTTGGATGCTGTGTTTGTAGCCGAGCAACGACGGAGCTGATGACATCACAGGCTGTGTCTGGTGCGGTACCAGGTATTATATAAACCGCTACCAGAATAACACAGGTAAACTATCTGGGTAAATAATACGGACGGAAGCTCACAGCTAACAGTTCCATGTCCCTTGTGCATATCTTCTCCTTGACAGTAACATGTCCAGGATGACACCAATGCTGGTTAACCAGCACCACAATATCACCACCCTTTAGCTTTCTGCTGTGTTGTCTACTGCGGTCTGCATGGACCGTTTTAAAGCCCGGTACAGACACATTACAGTCAGGGATGTGTTCATGCAGCCATGTCTTGGTGAAGCACATAATACTGCACTCTCTGTATTCTTTCTGAGACCTTGTTAGCTTCTCGATCTCGTCCGTTTTGTTAGCTAGCGATCTCACATTACCCATGACGGCGGTCGGGAGAAATGGTTTAAATCTCCATCGCTTTTTCCGCTCTCTGACTCCCGCTCTGCATCCTCTTCTCTTTCTTTCAATTCCATCAGGATTTGATGTGTTGTTTTGCTGATAATCCTGATT